>NC_143023.1:6747500-6950000 GCF_057628025.1 Oncorhynchus mykiss
CAATGTACAGTCTCTTCAATGTACAGTCTCTTCAATGTACAGTCTCTTCAATGTACAGTCTCTTCAATATACAGTCTCTTCAATGTACAGTCTTCAATGTACAGTCTCTTCAACGTACAGTCTCTTCAACGTACAGTCTCTTCAATGTACAGTCTCTTCAATATACAGTCTCTTCAATGTACAGTCTCTTCAATATACAGTCTCTTCAACGTACAGTCTCTTTAATATACAGTCTTCAATGTACAGTCTCTTCAACGTACAGTCTCTTCAATGTACAGTCTCTTCAATATACAGTCTCTTCAATATACAGTCTCTTCAATGTACAGTCTTCAATTTACAGTCTCTTCAATGTACAGTCTCTTCAACGTACAGTCTCTTCAATGTACAGTCTCTTCAATATACAGTCTCTTCAATGTACAGTCTCTTCAATATACAGTCTCTTCAATTTACAGTCTCTTCAATGTACAGTCTCTTCAATGTACAGTCTTCAATTTACAGTCTCTTCAATGTACAGTCTCTTCAATTTACAGTCTCTTCAATGTACAGTCTCTTCAATGTACAGTCTTCAATTTACAGTCTCTTCAATGTACAGTCTCTTCAATGTACAGTCTCTTCAATGTACAGTCTTCAATTTACAGTCTCTTCAATGTACAGTCTCTTCAATTTACAGTCTCTTCAATGTACAGTCTCTTCAATGTACAGTCTTCAATTTACAGTCTCTTCAATGTACAGTCTCTTCAATATACAGTCTCTTCAATGTACAGTCTCTTCAATGTACAGTCTCTTCAATATACAGTCTCTTCAATGTACAGTCTCTTCAATATACAGTCTCTTCAATGTACAGTCTCTTCAATGTACAGTCTTCAATTTACAGTCTCTTCAATGTACAGTCTCTTCAATATACAGTCTCTTCAATGTACAGTCTCTTCAATGTACAGTCTCTTCAATGTACAGTCTCTTCAATATACAGTCTTCAATGTACAGTCTCTTCAATATACAGTCTCTTCAACGTACAGTCTTCAATATACAGTCTCTTCAATATACAGTCTCTTCAATGTACAGTCTCTTCAATGTACAGTCTCTTCAATGTACAGTCTCTTTAACGTACAGTCTCTTCAATGTACAGTCTCTTCAATGTACAGTCTCTTTAACGTACAGTCTCTTCAATGTACAGTCTCTTCAATGTACAGTCTCTTCAATATACAGTCTCTTCAATGTACAGTCTCTTCAATGTACAGTCTCTTCAATGTACAGTCTCTTCAATATACAGTCTTCAATGTACAGTCTCTTCAATATACAGTCTCTTCAACGTACAGTCTTCAATATACAGTCTCTTCAATATACAGTCTCTTCAATGTACAGTCTCTTCAATGTACAGTCTCTTCAATGTACAGTCTCTTCAATATACAGTCTCTTCAATGTACAGTCTCTTCAATATACAGTCTCTTCAATATACAGTCTCTTCAATATACAGTCTCTTCAATGTACAGTCTCTTTAACGTACAGTCTCTTCAATGTACAGTCTCTTCAATGTACAGTCTCTTCAATATACAGTCTCTTCAATGTACAGTCTCTTCAATGTACAGTCTCTTCAATGTACAGTCTCTTCAATATACAGTCTCTTCAATATACAGTCTCTTCAATGTACAGTCTCTTCAATGTACAGTCTCTACAATGTACAGTCTCTTCAATGTACAGTCTCTTCAATGTACAGTCTCTTCAATATACAGTCTCTTCAATGTACAGTCTCTTCAATATACAGTCTCTTCAATATACAGTCTCTTCAATGTACAGTCTTCAATGTACAGTCTTCAATGTACAGTCTTCAATGTACAGTCTCTTCAATATACAGTCTCTTCAATGTACAGTCTCTTCAATATACAGTCTCTTCAATGTACAGTCTCTTCAATGTACAGTCTTCAATGTACAGTCTTCAATGTACAGTCTTCAATGTACAGTCTTTTCAAGTTACTTAGTAATTATAATGTACCTGTAACTGTAACAGACATAAAACAAATATAGACATATCATAACAGACTGACAGTTGCATCCCACTGAGAACACACTGGTTGAATCAATGTTGTTTCCACGTCAATTCAATGAAGTTACGTTGAACCAACGTGGATTAGACGTTGAATTGACGTCTGTGCCCAGTGGGGATAGCTCTTAACACATGACAGATAGACTGACACTGCTATCATAGTTATCAGCTTAGGCATTGTCCTCCGTATATTATTCAAGTGTGAAATATGGTTTATCTGAGAAGCTTCTGCATAGTTTGAATAGCTAGCCTAGGTTAATGTAAGGATAGAGTAAACAGAAAAGTTGTAAAACTGATGTTGAAAACAGTGTAAACAGTCCATACATTTCATCGTTCTCATTCTGTGTTCCAGTGTTGAATGGCCACAGCAGGTCCTTACGGGGGAAGGAGCTCTTCCTGAGGCCCAGAGGGAGAGAGGCTATCCAGGCCAGAGAGAGGGCTGAGCGGGGAGAGGCCCGGAGGGAGAACCACAGGACCTCTACAGGACGCCCAGCCAGGACCTCCAGCACCACCCACAGTCTTCGCCACAGCAGGCCCAACAAGGAGCACCCAAAGCAGGTACACCAGGGAGACACAGATGGGCTGGGATGGAGAGTACCTGGGCTGAATCCCAAACGGCACTCTATTGAATATTCTCTATGTAGTGTACTACCCTTGACCAAGGCCTATAGGGCTCTGGCTAAAAGTGGTGTACTGTATAGTGAATAGGGTGCCTTTCGGGACAGATTAAGTGTGTATCTTAATGGTCTGATGCCAGCATGCCAGTCTGTTAGTGTTGGCCCCAGTATTCTGTCGCTGCTGGAGGGTTTACATTTCCTGTCCTCCTGGTACAGCTTCCTGTTGGCTACAGACATGCTGACCTCTCTCTCTCCCCCAAATTCTCTCTATCTCTCAAGCCAGACTTCCCCTTGCCCTCGGCCGTAACTAACCCCTCAACGTTTACAAATCTGATCTGTAAGGTTTAAGGAAGCAATATGGTGGAAACTCCACCATTACACTGCTGACATAGTGACACTGTTCTGTATGACAACTGGGAGCAGTGATGCCCTCTGGTGGGTGGAGTGGGATGGTTCCCTCATTCTTCCCAGCAACGCTCAGCCCCTCCCCGACACACACACAGACACCTTTATGCAGAGGAATAATACTGACAGCAGTTACTGGCTTCATGTACATAACCTTGGCAGACATACGTCATTAAGAATATTTAGCATGAGTGCTATTTCAAACACATTCCAATTTGGGTCTTCATTCAGTCACTGATCCAAATGGCACCCTATTCCCTATGTAGTGCACTACTTTTGATTGGTGCCCTATGGGCTCTGGACAAAAGTAGGCAACTATATAGGGATTAGGATGCCATTTGGGACACAGGCCTGATCTCCTTTGTGCATCTGCTGTTGTATAGGAGGGATGCCAGAAACCTCTCCCTGTCCTTGGCAAACCAACAGGTGACAGATTGTCTGGTGTCCTGTCCACCTTGGTGTGGAACTAATCAACTACACCTCAGTAAGAGAGGAGATCTGAAGTCTGTAATGTTCCACTACTGTATATGATCAGGTTAAAACGTGGGCCGATGGTCAATGATGAAATGTACAGCAGCTATAGATATAGAAGGAGAAGACATACTGGACCTAGGTATAAATGATGATGGAGCTAGGTATAAATGATGATGGAGCTAGGTATAAATGATGATGGAGCTAGGTATAAATGATGATGGAGCTAGGTATAAATGATGGTGGAGCTAGGTATAAATGATGATGGAGCTAGGTATAAATGATGATGGAGCTAGGTATAAATGATGATGGAGCTAGGTATAAATGATGATGGAGCTAGGTATAAATGATGATGGAGCTAGGTATAAATGATGATGGAGCTAGGTATAAATGATAATGTAGATAGGTATAAATGATGATGGAGCTATGTATAAATGATGATGGAGCTATGAATAAATGATGATGGAGCTAGGTATAAATGATGATGGAGCTAGGTATAAATGATGATGGAGCTAGGTATAAATGATGATGGAGCTAGGTATAAATGATGATGGAGCTAGGTATAAATGATGATGGAGCTAGGTATAAATGATGATGGAGCTAGGTATAAATGATGATGGAGCTAGGTCTAAATGATGATGGAGCTAGGTATAAATGATGATGGAGCTAGGTATAAATGATGATGGAGCTAGGTATAAATGATGATGGAGCTAGGTATAAATGATGATGGAGCTAGGTATAAATGATGATGGAGCTAGGTATAAATGATGGTGGAGCTAGGTATAAATGATGATGGAGCTAGGTATAAATGATGATGGAGCTAGGTATAAATGATGATGGAGCTAGGTATAAATGATGATGGAGCTAGGTATAAATGATGATGGAGCTAGGTATAAATGATGATGGAGCTAGGTATAAATGATGATGGAGCTAGGTATAAATGATCATGTAGATAGGTATAAATGATGATGGAGCTATGTATAAATGATGATGGAGCTATGAATAAATGATGATGGAGCTAGGTATAAATGATGATGGAGCTAGGTATAAATGATGATGGAGCTAGGTATAAATGATGATGGAGCTAGGTATAAATGATGATGGAGCTAGGTCTCAATGATGATGGAGCTAGGTATAAATGATGATGGAGCTAGGTATAAATGATGATGGAGCTAGGTATAAATGATGATGGAGCTAGGTATAAATGATGATGGAGCTAGGTATAAATGATGATGGAGCTAGGTATAAATGATGATGGAGCTAGGTATAAATGATGATGGAGCTTACGTACAAATGATGATGATGTGAGATTTCCAAAAAGTACTTATTTTTGATAATCATCCTTGTGTCTATTGCAGGTTTCAAAAGTGAACAGGCTGTCGCGGGTATCGTCAGCTACCGTACGCAACTCCTGTGCCAAAAAGCCGCCGGCCTCCCGACCACTGCTGTCCAGAACTGTGAAGTCCACAGCCACAGCGCTTCCCAGGGGCCACGTCCGCTACACCAAAGCCAGACTTCTCAAAGAGGCCAAACTCACCGTGGGCAAAAGAGCCTCCTCCAAAGCTCGCCAACCCCTGAAGAACCAACGGCGCTCTGCCTGTGGCAGTGCCCGCCGCCACCCACGCCCACCACACTCCAACTCAGGAAAACTCTCAAGTGGCGATGCAAAGACTCCCAACAAACAGAAGGTACAATCCAACAAGGCAGCCGGCAGGTGTTGCCTACAACGAGTCAACGGGCAGCTTCACCCACGCCGATGTGGCGGTAAGCAGGTACTGCAGGGGCGTGAGGGCGTCAGACACTCCAAGCGACGTCTGGGGCTCCCGGCTGAGGAGAGTCCAACAGAGACACCGGAGTCTTCGCCGGAGGTCAAAAAGGTTAGACTGCAGGTCAATGCCCCGGAGACGCGAAGCAGCAGGAAGGTCAATGTCCAGGAGAAGGCTGTGGCGGGGTCCGGCGGCCATCTTGGTAAGGTCACGTCATCCCGACCTTCCTCCTCGGAGCAAAGACCCAAACGAGCCTCCGCTGGCAAGCTGATGTTGACCCGACAAGCACAGCCCATACCCCCTACTGCTAATACTACTACTACTGCTAATACTACACCACCAGCTAAGAACACTACTTCTAAGAAAACTTTCCAGGGCACTTCCAAGAACACTGCCCATGTCACTTCCAAGGGCACTTCCACCTCCACTTCCACTAGCTCAGCAGCCAAGGTGAAACCAGGCACCAGCAGCCCAGCTAAACCAGCAGCAGAGCCTAAAGCAGCAGAGAGGCAGCGGGGAGAGCGGGAGAGTGGGGAGAAGAGAGGTGCAGCACCACCCCCTCCCCCGCCCCTAACCGAGGTGCCAGTGTTCAGACCCAGTCTGGAGGAGTTCCACGACCCTCTGGTGTATGTGGAAGCGGTGCGCGGGCAGGCAGAGAGCTATGGGCTGTGCAGGGTGGCTCCTCCTCAGGACTGGAGGCCAGAGTGCAAGCTGAAAGAGGACATGAGGTTTGTGACCCAGGTGCAGCACATCCATAAGCTGGGTCGGCGCTGGGGGCCCAATGTACTCCGGCTGGCCTGCATCAGGAAACACCTCCAGGCCCAGGGCATCTCCATGGAGGACCCCCCGCTCATAGGTACATTTCTGTAGAACTGATACTTAGGGTGCATCCGAACTGGCACCCTATTTGCTACATAGTACACTACTTTTGACCAGAGCCCTATGGGGGCCCTATGGACCCTGATCAAAAATAATGCACTAAGAAAAGGGTTTCATTTGGGACTAAGACTGTCACTAAGGTTTCATGTCAAAGACATTTAGGGAGCTACAAATAGTTCCTCCACATCCTGTTATTCTAGTACAGCTTCATGATATTCTAGTACAGCTTCATCTTATTCTAGTACAGCTTCATCTTATTCTAGTACAGCTTCATGTTATTCTAGTACAGCTTCATCTTATTATAGTACAGCTTCATGTTATTCTAGTACAGCTTCATGTTATTCTAGTACAGTTTCATCTTATTCTAGTACAGCTTCATGTTATTCTAGTACAGCTTCATGTTATTCTAGTACAGTTTCATCTTATTCTAGTACAGCTTCATGTTATTCTAGTACAGTTTCATCTTATTCTAGTACAGTTTCATCTTATTCTAGTACAGCTTCATGTTATTCTAGTACAGCTTCATGTTATTCTAGTACAGCTTCATGTTATTCTAGTACAGTTTCATCTTATTCTAGTACAGCTTCATGTTATTCTAGTACAGCTTCATGTTATTCTAGTACAGCTTCATGTTATTCTAGTACAGCTTCATGTTATTCTAGTACAGCTTCATGTTATTCTAGTACAGCTTCATGTTATTCTAGTACAGTTTCATCTTATTCTAGTACAGCTTCATGTTATTCTAGTACAGTTTCATCTTATTCTAGTACAGCTTCATGTTATTCTAGTACAGTTTCATCTTATTCTAGTACAGCTTCATGTTATTCTAGTACAGCTTCATGTTATTCTAGTACAGCTTCATGTTATTCTAGTACAGCTTCATGTTATTCTAGTACAGTTTCATCTTATTCTAGTACAGCTTCATGTTATTCTAGTACAGCTTCATGTTATTCTAGTACAGCTTCATGTTATTCTAGTACAGTTTCATCTTATTCTAGTACAGCTTCATGTTATTCTAGTACAGTTTCATCTTATTCTAGTACAGTTTCATGTTATTCTAGTACAGCTTCATGTTATTCTAGTACAGTTTCATCTTATTCTAGTACAGTTTCATCTTATTCTAGTACAGTTTCATGTTATTCTAGTACAGCTTCATGTTATTCTAGTACAGCTTCATGTTATTCTAGTACAGTTTCATCTTATTCTAGTACAGTTTCATCTGATTCTAGTACAGTTTCATGTTATTCTTGTACAGTTTCATGTTATTCTAGTACAGTTTCATGTTATTCTTGTACAGTTTCATGTTATTCTAGTACAGTCATGTTATTCTAGTACAGTTTCATGTTATTCTTGTACAGTTTCATGTTATTCTAGTACAGTTTCATCTGATTCTAGTACAGTTTCATGTTATTCTTGTACAGTTTCATGTTATTCTAGTACAGTTTCATCTTATTCTAGTACAGTTTCATGTTATTCTAGTACAGCTTCATGTTATTCTAGTACAGCTTCATGTTATTCTAGTACAGCTTCATGTTATTCTAGTACAGCTTCATGTTATTCTAGTACAGCTTCATGTTATTCTAGTACAGTTTCATCTTATTCTAGTACAGCTTCATGTTATTCTAGTACAGTTTCATCTTATTCTAGTACAGCTTCATGTTATTCTAGTACAGTTTCATCTTATTCTAGTACAGCTTCATGTTATTCTAGTACAGCTTCATGTTATTCTAGTACAGCTTCATGTTATTCTAGTACAGCTTCATGTTATTCTAGTACAGTTTCATCTTATTCTAGTACAGCTTCATGTTATTCTAGTACAGCTTCATGTTATTCTAGTACAGCTTCATGTTATTCTAGTACAGTTTCATCTTATTCTAGTACAGCTTCATGTTATTCTAGTACAGTTTCATCTTATTCTAGTACAGTTTCATGTTATTCTAGTACAGCTTCATGTTATTCTAGTACAGTTTCATCTTATTCTAGTACAGTTTCATCTTATTCTAGTACAGTTTCATCTGATTCTAGTACAGTTTCATGTTATTCTTGTACAGTTTCATGTTATTCTAGTACAGTTTCATCTTATTCTAGTACAGTTTCATGTTATTCTAGTACAGCTTCATGTTATTCTAGTACAGCTTCATGTTATTCTAGTACAGCTTCATGTTATTCTAGTACAGCTTCATGTTATTCTAGTACAGCTTCATGTTATTCTAGTACAGCTTCATGTTATTCTAGTACAGCTTCATGTTATTCTAGTACAGCTTCATGTTATTCTAGTACAGTTTCACGATATTCTAGTACAGTTTAATCTTATTCTAGGACATATGTCAACTCTACATAGAGTGGCTATCTATCAGGTTGTACAGTTTGAAGTTTCCTCTTGTTAATTCAGTGTGCTGCTAACGGTTTCCTTCTGAGGGAACTATACTATAGTTAAATGGCTTCTCCCAAATTACCTCTGACCCCCTCATCCTGACCTCTGAACCACCTCTCATCCTGACCTCTGAACCACCTCTCATCCTGACCTCTGACCCATCTCTCATCCTGACCTCTGAACCACCTCTCATCCTGACCTCTGAACCACCTCTCATTCTGACCTCTGAACCACCTCTCATCCTGACCTCTGAACCACCTCTCATTCTGACCTCTGAACCACCTCTCATCCTGACCTCTGAACCACCTCTCATCCTAACCTCTGAACCACCTCTCATTTTGACCTCTGAACCACCTCTCATCCTGACCTCTGAACCACCTCTCATCCTGCCCATTGGCTGCTGCTGATTGCTCTTAGTGCGTTTGTAAGTGAGACCTTGATTCTGACCTTACCTAGTGAGGAAGGATTACAGTTCCTCTGCCAGGTGGCAGCTTTGATGAGATTACACTGGGAGAGATGGGGGTTGTCAGGATCCCCGACACACACACACACAGTCACACACACAGTCACACACACAGTCACACACACAGTCACACACACACACACACACACACACACACACACGACTAATGTAGCTCACACACAGTCACATACACTCACACTCACACACACACTCTCACACACACTGACAACCCCCAGACCAGTAGCAGTGTGTGTGTGTGAGAGAGTGAGTGAATGAGTGTGTGTGTGTGTGTGTGAGAAAGTGAGTGTGTGTGTGTGTGTGTGTGTGTGTGAGAGAGTGAGTGAGTGAGTGAGTGAGTGAGTGAGTGAGTGAGTGAGTGAGTGAGTGTGTGTGTGTGTGTGTGACAAATGGGGAACGTCTGTAAGGGGATTTTACAGGCAGCAGACACCCATGGTGAGGGAAAGGAGAGGAACGAAGTAGCAGAGATATTACACTCTGTCTGCATTTCAAATGGCACACTATTCCCTATATAGTGCATGACCAGGGCCCATACTAGTTATATAGGAAATAGGGTGCCATTTGGGACACAGACATTCTCTCTCTCAGGCTCCAATACCTACAGGCCTCTGCTTTGTCAGAGTGGGCCTCAACCTCAAACAGGATCATGGCTGTCTAAACCAGGCTGTCCTGGCTAACAGAGCCAAGTCATTCATTCATCAAACATCCACAGCCTCTCATCTAGAACATTTGGCTGTAATTTGTTTGAAAGCTTATTGTAAATGTAGTGAATGTTGCTGCTTTTTCAGAATCCATGTTTATCAGCCTCGTTGGTCCTCTCTATATCCTCCCAGATGCATACAGTATATCCATTTTAACCTGTGTTCTTCTATCTTGGTCATGGGCGCCCACAGGGTGTGCATGCTTTTCTTCCAACCCAGCACTAACAGCCCAGTACTAATACACCAAATCAACCAATCATTATTAAGCCATGTGGTTTCACAGATCCAGGATTAAAGAACATTGTTTTAACCTCCTTGTTCTGTGTTCTGTCTCGCCCTCCTTCATTCCCTTCTCTTCCTCCTTATCCTCCCTCCCTCGCTCCCTCCTTCACTCCCTCCCTATCCCTCTCACCCTTCTTCACTCCCTCCCTCCCTCCCTCTCACCCTCTTTCACTCCCTCCCTCCTTCACTCCCTCCTCTTCCTCCATATCCTCCCTCTCCCCCTCTCTCCCTATCCTCCCTCTCTCTCTCTCCTCCACTCCCTCCTCTTCCTCCTTATCCTCCCTCTCACCCTCTTTCACTCCCTCCCTAACCTCCCTCCCTCCTTCACTCCCTCCTCTTCCTCCATATCCTCCCTATCTCCCTCCTCTTCCTCCCTCTCTCTCCTTCACTCCCTCCTCTTCCTCCCACTCCCCCTCCCTGCCAGGCGGATGTGAGTTGGACCTGGCCCGGTTCTTTCAGCTCATCAACGACATGGGCGGCATGCAGCAGGTCAGCGACATGAAGAAATGGAATAAGCTAGCCGACCAGCTCCGTATCCCCAAGACTGCACAGGTACTGTACTGCTTCAAGGTTGCATAAATGGCACCCTGTCCTCTATATAGTAGACTGCTTTTGACCAGGGTCCATAAGACTCTGGCCTACTATATAGGGAATAGGGGGCCATTCGGTACTCAGTCTCTTGTGTTGACCATGATGCTGTTCTGTAACAAACAATTCCTTCCGGCATCCGTGCCTTGTAGTGTTTCATCTACACTGAAGTGGGTCATTTTGTTTTTATCCTACTTTTTTATTTGAGATTGACTTCTGATGAAAACCAACAGCCAGCCCAGCTAGCTGCATAGCTAAGTATAGCACTTTGACATTTGATGTTAACACTGCCCTCCCTGTCAACTGTCAACTGCAACGTAATAATATCCTACCACCCGACCACAGGATCGTCTGGCCAAGTTGCAGGAGGCCTATTGTCAGTACCTGCTGTCCTACGACTCCCTGGACCCCGCTGAGCGCATCCGCCTGGAGAGGGAGGTGCTGGAGGAGAAGGGGAGGCTGGAGAAGAAGAGAGGGCCCCTGGAGGGCCACTCAGATGACTCCCAACAGAGCCTGCTCCAGCTGCCCCGCTGTGAGCCCAAGAATGGCCTGGTAAACGGGGTGATCCGGAGGAACGGCCTGCCCAGGAACCTGGAGGAAGGAGCGAAAGAGGGGAAGAAACAGGAGAAGGACATGTGGCTGAGGTCCAGCAGGAGGAGACTGTTCTCTCAGGAGAAGAAAGGAGGAAGAGGAGGAGCAGAGGAGGAGAAAGAGTTTCTTAGCGACCAGCACAAGTGTATATACAGGGTAGGTCATGTTAGCCCCTTTCTCTGACCCTGTACACACTCATGTTGAACAACTGATGTACAACACATTTGGCACAACAAATGTGATACAACAGACAGTTTTTCTGGACCAAAATAATTACCCAAGCATAGTGGAGGCACTACAACATGCACAATGCTTGTGTAAATATTCGATTGGTTAAGTCTATTGGTTAATGAGCTCTGTGGTAGCTGTGTGTGGGCAGATTGAATACAGTGCAGCACTGTCAATACAGTGTGTATAGCTGTTAGTGCCTGGCGGCAGAACTACAATATCCCTGGTTCAGTTGCTCTCACATCGAATATAGGTCATTGCACATCTGCAAGCACAGAAGCCACACACACGATCAGACACACACGATCAGACACACACACGATCAGACACACACACGATCAGACACACACACACGATCAGACACACACGATCAGACACACACACGATCAGACACACACACGATCAGACACACACACGATCAGACATATACGATCAGACACACACACGATCAGACACACACACGATCAGACACACACACGATCAGACACACACACGATCAGACACACACACGATCAGACACACACGATCAGACACACACACGATCAGACACACACACGATCAGACACACACACGATCAGACACACACGATCAGACACACACGATCAGACACACACACGATCAGACACACACACGATCAGACACACACACGATCAGACACACACGATCAGACACACACGATCAGACACACACACGATCAGACACACACACGATCGGACACACACACGATCAGACACACACACACACACACACACACACACACACACACACGATCAGACACACACACGATCAGACACACACACACACACACACACACGATCAGACACACACACGATCAGACACACACACGGTCAGACACACACACGATCAGACACACACAATCAGACACACACGATCAGACACACACGATCAGACACACACACGATCAGACACACACGATCAGACACACACACGATCAGACACACACACGATCAGACACACACACGATCAGACACACACGATCAGACACACACACGATCAGACACACACACACACGATCAGACACACACACGATCAGACACACACACGATCAGACACACACGATCAGACACACACACGATCAGACACACACACGATCAGACACACACACGATCAGACACACACACGATCAGACACACACGATCAGACACACACACGATCAGACACACACACACACGATCAGACACACACACGATCAGACACACACACGATCAGACACACACGATCAGACACACACACGATCAGACACACACACGATCAGACACACACGATCAGACACACACACGATCAGACACACACACGATCAGACACACACACACACACACCTCATTTTGACAACACGTCACCTCATGTCAACTTATCACTGCCAGTGTTTCTGTCTTGATGCTCCATGATGATCTTCTGTTGCTCACACTTCTCTTATCAGTAGTGTCAGTTACAGTTCTCCTGTAGTGTCAGTCAGTTCTCCTGTAGTATCAGTTAGTTATCCTGTAGTATCAGTTAGTTCTCCTGTAGTATCAGTTAGTTTTCCTGTAGTATCAGTTAGTTCTCCTGTAGTATCAGTTAGTTCTCCTGTAGTATCAGTTAGTTCTCCTGTAGTATCAGTTAGTTCTCCTGTAGTATCAGTTACAGTTCTCCTGTAGTATCAGTTAGTTCTCCAGTAGTATCAGTTAGTTATCCTGTAGTATCAGTTACAGTTCTCCTGTAGTATCAGTTAGTTCTCCTGTAGTATCAGTTACATTTATCCTGTAGTATCAGTTAGTTCTCATGTCGTATCAGTTAGTTCTTCTGTAGTATCAGTCAGTTCTCCTGTAGTATCAGTTACAGTTCTCCTGTAGTATCAGTTACAGTTCTCCTGTAGTATCAGTTAGTTATCCTGTAGTATCAGTTACAGTTATCCTGTAGTATCAGTTAGTTTTCCTGTAGTATCAGTTACATTTATCCTGTAGTATCAGTTAGTTCTCATGTCGTATCAGTTAGTTCTTCTGTAGTATCAGTTAGTTCTCCTGTAGTATCAGTTAGTTATCCTGTAGTATCAGTTAGTTGTCCTGTGGTATCAGTTAGTTCTTCTGTAGTATCAGTTCGTTCTCCTGTAGTATCAGCTAGTTCTTCTGTAGTATCAGTTACTTCTAGCGTTTCCTCTCTCAGTTTGACTTCCTACTTTTTAAACCTGGCTCGTAGGGACTATTCTGTCTGTGAATGCCAGCATAGCTGAACCCATATGAAATCAATATATTGGGACATAATAAGAAATACAGCAATCTCCTCCACACATGTGGGAAAGCTTACAGTGACTGACCGTAGTCCAACCAACCAGGGATTTTCCTGGCACATTCATACAGGCTCTCAGTCTCTGTCCCTGCCCGGCTGTCTGTCGTGTATCTGAGCCTATGTCCCAAATGGTGCCCAATTCCCTGTCTAGTGCACTACTTTTAACCAGGGCCCTTAGGGCTCCGATCGAAAGTAGTACTCTATATAAGGGAATAGTTAGCCAATTGGATAAGGGAATAGGGTGCCATTTGGATAAGGGAATAGGGTGCCATTTGGGAGGCAACCTGAGAAAAGCGTCTGGATGGAAGACTCTCCTTCAGAATGTGCTGAGGCTGCAGCAGCGGGGAGAGGAAGGAAGATGATGTCATGCAGCACAGTGACATCCACATGTATCATTTTTGTCTGGCTGTTCAACTAACTCTCCCATCTGGTTGGCTGTGATAATCGTTACATTGACAGTGGTCTGCGTCCCAAATCACATTCCTATTCCCTTTTCTGATGCACTACTTTTGACCAGAGCCTATTCAAAAGTAGGATGCCGTTAGGGACGGAGACAGTGTATCAAGGGACATAAAAGACGACTTCCTGTATGGTCTTACTAGTCTCTTTGGTTGTGCTTCTGAGTCATTCGATTGGCAGGATATCAAAACACCTCGGTCCATAAGCTCGTACACTCTTTGTGTTGATGATTTGCTGTGATAATCTTTACATTGACTGTGTATCAGGGAACTTGAAAGGGACTGTAAGGTCTCAGCCCTCTCTTTGTGTTTCTCTATGGCAGGGGAAGTCGGTTTCTCTCACTACGTTCTACAGGACAGCCAGGAACACTATGAACATGTGTTTCAATAAGGAGCCTGGGACGGCTGAGGTGGAGGTATGGTCTACATATCCCAAACTGTTATATACCTGCTACGTAGGTTGCACTGCTTAAGGCCCTATTCAGGTTTCAGAGAAGTTGACTTAACATGGACTTAAATAAAAAATTAAATAAAAATTTACTTGTCCATATTTTATAGACATAAATCCATGTTCAGTCTACTTATTTCAAGTCTGAATCGGCCCTTAGTGCCCTACTTTTGGTCAGGGCCCTGCTTTTTGTGACGCAACCATATAGTCATAATGAATAAGTAGTATAATTCACTGGGACCATAAGTAGGATAATTCACTGGGACCGTAAGTAGGATAATTCACTGGGATCATAAGTAGTATATTTCACTGGGACCATAAGTAGGATAATTCACTGGGACCGTAAGTAGGATAATTCACTGGGACCGTAAGTAGTGTAATTCACTGGGACCATAAGTAGTATATTTCACTGGGACCATAAGTAGGATAATTCACTGGGACCATAAGTAGGATAATTCACTGGGACCGTAAGTAGGATAATTCACTGGGACCATAAGTATGATAATTCACTGGGACCGTAAGTAGTATAATTCACTGGGACCATAGGTAGGATAATTCACTGGGACCGTAAGTAGGATAATTCACTGGGACCATAAGTAGGATAATTCACTGGGACCGTAAGTAGTATAATTCACTGGGACCGTAAGTAGGATAATTCACTGGGACCGTAAGTAGTGTAATTCACTGGGACCATAAGTAGGATCATTCACTGGGACCGTAAGTAGTATAATTCACTGGAACCGTAAGTAGTATAATTCACTGGAACCATAAGTAGTATATTTCACTGGGACCATAAGTAGTATATTTCACTGGGACCGTAAGTAGGATAATTCACTGGGACCGTAAGTAGTGTAATTCACTGGGACCATAGGTAGTATATTTCACTGGGACCATAAGTAGGATAATTCACTGGGACCATAAGTAGGATAATTCACTGGGACCGTAAGTAGGATAATTCACTGGGACCGTAAGTAGTGTAATTCACTGGGACCATAAGTAGTATAATTCACTGGGACCACAAGTAGTATAATTCACTGGGACCATAAGTAGTGTAATTCACTGGGACCGTAAGTAGGATAATTCACTGGGACCATAAGTAGTGTAATTCACTGGGACCATAAGTAGTGTAATTCACTGGGACCATAAGTAGTATAATTCACTGGGACCACACCATAAGTAGTGTAATTCACTGGGACCATAAGTAGTATAATTCACTGGGACCATAAGTAGTATATTTCACTGGGACCATGAGTAGTATATTTCACTGGGACCGAACCATAAGTAGTATAATTCACTGGGACCATAAGTAGTATAATTCACTGGGACCATAAGTAGTATAATTCACTGGGACCATGAGTAGTATATTTCACTGGGACCGAACCATAAGTAGTATAATTCACTGGGACCATAAGTAGTATAATTCACTGGGACCATAAGTAGTATGGAGATGACTGATCAGGTCATTGACACATTTCTTCTCTCCTTTTGTCTTTATTGTCAGCCATCCCACTGTGTGATCTACTGTCACTACTTGTTTTTTCATCTACATTAATGCAATAATGTTTCTGTCTGTGATTGCAGCAGGAGTACTGGAACATCGTGGAGCAGAGGGAATGTCATGTTGCCGTGCACTGTGGGAAAGTGGACACTAAAACTCATGGGAGTGGCTTCCCAGTTGGAAAGTCTGAGACGTTTTCAAAGTAAGGGCCTAACGGCATTATCCTATCACATGAATGGAGGATTTTGAATTTCCTGCTTATTCCCTCCTGATTCCTGGAATCTTCCAACTGGGATTTCTGGAGAACCGGGGAATTTTTGGAAAGTTAGGGGAATTTTACAACCCTATAAGGACATGCATAAAATATGTGTTCTGTTCTCTTGTCTCCACTCAAGACATGGATGGAACCTTACAATCCTTCCCAATAATTCAGGATCCATCCTACGCCATCTTGGTGCTGTGCCAGGTAATCATCAACACCTATGACCCTCTCCTCTTACACAGGATGACATGTATTGTAATACAGACAGTTGTAAGTAGCTGCAGAGTGAACTGAAGGACTGAAGCTTAACTACAACAGTTCCTTGAATGTATGTTGCGTTAGTTTGTTGTTGTTTTATACCGTATATCCTCATTTTTGGTGACACAATTCAATAGCATTCTGCTATGAATGAAGTGAACTTGAACTGACTAGAACATCTTGACAGTCTACTGTGTCTTCCTTTGTGGTTGTACAGGAGTCACCATTCCTTGGCTGAACATCGGCATGGTCTTCTCTACCTCATGCTGGTCGCGAGACCATCACCGCCTTCCATACATTGACTACTTACACACGGGTGCTGACTGCATTTGGTAAGTAGTGGTTCACTGCTCACTGCCCTCTCCCAGTTTAATCCTACGGTCACTCAGGTTCACCACCTGCCACAGCCAATGGAGAACGAGCTCAGCGTCAGTTAGTCAAGCCTGGTCAAATAGAACTGGTGGAGATTGATTTAATAGAACTCCCTGAGCGTGGTCAGTACAGTATGAAGGAAACGCTGTATGGCTCAGTAGGTAGAGCATGGCGCTCGCAACACCAGGATAGTGGGTTTGATTCTCTGGGCCATCCATACGTAAAATGTATGCAGTATGACGTAAGTCTTTATTGGATAAATCTGCTAAATGGTATATATTTAAGCAATAAGGCACGAGGGGGTGTGGTATATGGCCAATATACCACGGCTAAGGGCTGTTGTTAAGCACGACAGTGGAGTGCCTGGACACAGCCCTTAGCCGTGGTATATTGGCCATATACCCCCCCCCCCCCCCCGAGGTGCCAGGAATCCTTGAAAGACGGTACAATATAAACTTTTCTTCCACAAATATTTGTCTTAATATCTGATAGACCAAATAATATATATATCACACCATGTAAAGGAACAACCTCCTAATTCAGAAATGTTTTTCTCATAAATTTACAACTAAGTGGATTTATGTCAACTCAGTCAGACACCATAAAATGCTAATTTAATTTGTACATTTATTGTCCAAGTGTTTGAAGACCTTGTTTGTTTAATTCTATCGTTACATTATTCAAATATGAAATACAAATCTCCAAATGCATTTTTATAAAGCATTTTTATAACGCTATATAATGCTCCGGGGCTAATTTTATAAAACATTTATAAAACATAAAACATTTATTAGCATTTTGGCATGTTTTTCTAGATTCAGAACATAAAACATTTATTAGCATTTTGGCATGTTTTTCTAGATTCAGAACATAAAACATTTATTAGCATTTTGGCATGTTTTTCTAGATTCAGAACATAAAACATTTATTAGCATTTTGGCATGTTTTTCTAGATTCAGAACATAAAACATTTATTAGCATTTTGGCATGTTTTTCTAGATTCAGAACATAAAACATTTATTAGCATTTTGGCATGTTTTTCTAGATTCAGAACATAAAACATTTATTAGCATTTTGGCATGTTTTTCTAGATTCAGAACATAAACATTTATTAGCATTTTGGCATGTTTTTCTAGATTCAGAACATAAAACATTTATTAGCATTTTGGCATGTTTTTCTAGATTCAGAACATAAAACATTTATTAGCATTTTGGCATGTTTTTCTAGATTCAGAACATAAAACATTTATTAGCATTTTGGCATGTTTTTCTAGATTCAGAACATAAAACATTTAATAGCATTTTGGCATGTTTTTCTAGATTCAGAACATAAAACATTTAGCGTTTTGGCATAAAACAACATTTATAAAGGAAACATGATCCCTTAGTTCTATCACAGCAAATATGTCAATAGTTTAACCATGTGTTGCAGAAGAGTGATTCAAATATTTTTTTATAACAATCCCCCCCCAAAATTTGAAGTTCATAAGTGGTTTAGCCATCAGTGACGGAGTTGACAACAAATACTCAAAACAGACATTTTTGCCTCAAAGTATTTTACATTTGTAAAATATATAAAATTATTCTTTCAGCACTCTGACGGAGTTAACGTTAGACAAAAATATATATATATTTTCTTTTACCGTGGTGATTTCTATATTGTTTGTTTAAAACATATCAGATAGTAGAGAACTTTCCAGACCATAAGTGGTCTTGTTGCACTACATGTAATGAGAACTTGAATAAGAGGTCATTATGGTCGTGCTCACCCTGCTCATTCCTGATTTGAGTTGACCAAATCTCCAGACACATCTTTTAGGAATCACAGTTTCGAGATAAGGGCTATTGCAAATAACTACACAAGATCCTTTTTCAGTTAATATTAATTATTGCCAGTTAAAAATATATATATAATTACACTTTTTTGGAGAGTTTGAAATCGGGATCCTTTTCTCCAGACAATGGCATTTCCGGGTATCGAGCCAACATGGAAATGAATAATATTGAAAATATTTACACAATTCCGAAAGCAAATCTTTCCCCTTATAAAATTCCCCTTAATGTAATTGTTGAGCTCAAATAAAATCCTATAAAACTACAATAAAAAATAAAGCTTCATTGCCAGACAAGGATATTTTTGATTTACTAGTGCTATGACATGTGTCCACTAACTCCAACATGTTATCATATAGTGATACACAATTAGATCCCAATAACCCATGTAACCCGGTGTTCAGGTACTGTATTCCTGCTGAGGAGAAGGTGAAGCTGGACAAGGTGGTTCACACACTACTGCAGGCTAATGGAACCCCAGGACTGGAGATGTTGGAGAACAACATCATGGTGTGACTGCAGGATACACTGTCCACACATACAGTATAAACATGGACTACAGAAACACTGTCCACACATACAGTATAAACATGGACTACAGAAACACTGTCTACACATACAGTATAAACATGGACTACAGAAACACTGTCCACACATACAGTATAAACATGGACTACAGAAACACTGTCCACACATACAGTATAAACATGGACTACAGAAACACTGTCTACACATACAGTATAAACATGGACTACAGAAACACTGTCTACACATACAGTATAAACATGGACTACAGAAACACTGTCTACACATACAGTATAAACATGGACTACAGAAACACTGCCCCCCCCCCCCCTACAGTATAAACATGGACTACAGAAACACTGTCTACACATACAGTATAAACATGGACTACAGAAACACTGTCCACACATACAGTATAAACATGGACTACAGAAACACTGTCCCCCCCCTACAGTATAAACATGGACTACAGAAACACTGTCCCCCCCCCTACAGTATAAACATGGACTACAGATACACTGTCCACACATACAGTATAAACATGGACTACAGAAACACTGTCTACACATACAGTATAAACATGGACTACAGAAACACTGTCCACACATACAGTATAAACATGGACTACAGAAACACTGTCCACACATACAGTATAAACATGGACTACAGAAACACTGTCCACACATACAGTATAAACATGGACTACAGAAACACTGTCCACACATACAGTATAAACATGGACTACAGAAACACTGTCCACACATACAGTATAAACATGGACTACAGAAACACTGTCCCCCCCTACAGTATAAACATGGACTACAGAAACACTGTCCACACATACAGTATAAACATGGACTACAGAAACACTGTCCCCCCCCTACAGTATAAACATGGACTACAGAAACACTGTCTACACATACAGTATAAACATGGACTACAGAAACACTGTCCCCCCCCTACAGTATAAACATGGACTACAGAAACACTGTCCACACATACAGTATAAACATGGACTACAGAAACACTGTCCCCCCCCTACAGTATAAACATGGACTACAGAAACACTGTCCACACATACAGTATAAACATGGACTACAGAAACACTGTCCCCACATACAGTATAAACATGGACTACAGAAACACTGTCCACACATACAGTATAAACATGGACTACAGAAACACTGTCCCCCCCCTACAGTATAAACATGGACTACAGAAACACTGTCCCCACATACAGTATAAACATGGACTACAGAAACACTGTCCACACATACAGTATAAACATGGACTACAGAAACACTGTCCCCCCCCTACAGTATAAACATGGACTACAGAAACACTGTCCCCACATACAGTATAAACATGGACTACAGAAACACTGTCCCCACATACAGTATAAACATGGACTACAGAAACACTGTCCCCCCCCTACAGTATAAACATGGACTACAGAAACACTGTCCCCACATACAGTATAAACATGGACTACAGAAACACTGTCCCCCCCCTACAGTATAAACATGGACTACAGAAACACTGTCCACACATACAGTATAAACATGGACTACAGAAACACTGTCCCCCCCCCTACAGTATAAACATGGACTACAGAAACACTGTCTACACATACAGTATAAACATGGACTACAGAAACACTGTCCCCACATACAGTATAAACATGGACTACAGAAACACTGTCCCCCCCCTACAGTATAAACATGGACTACAGAAACACTGTCCCCACATACAGTATAAACATGGACTACAGAAACACTGTCCCCCCCCTACAGTATAAACATGGACTACAGAAACACTGTCCACACATACAGTATAAACATGGACTACAGAAACACTGTCCCCCCCCTACAGTATAAACATGGACTACAGAAACACTGTCCACACATACAGTATAAACATGGACTACAGAAACACTGTCCCCCCCTACAGTATAAACATGGACTACAGAAACACTGTCCACACATACAGTATAAACATGGACTACAGAAACACTGTCCACACATACAGTATAAACATGGACTACAGAAACACTGTCCCCCCCCTACAGTATAAACATGGACTACAGAAACACTGTCCCCCCCTACAGTATAAACATGGACTACAGAAACACTGTCCACACATACAGTATAAACATGGACTACAGAAACACTGTCCCCCCCCCCCTTACAGTATAAACATGGACTACAGAAACACTGCCCCCCCCCCTACAGTATAAACATGGACTACAGAAACACTGTCCCCCCCCCCCTCCCCTACAGTATAAACATGGACTACAGAAACACTGCCCCCCCCCCCCCCTACAGTACAAACATGGACTACAGAAACACTGTCCCCCCCCCCCCCCCTACAGTATAAACATGGACTACAGAAACACTGTCCCCCCCCCCCTACAGTACAAACATGGACTACAGAAACACTGTCCCCACACATACACACTGTGCTCTGGTGAAAAGTTCTGCACTATATAGGGAACAGGGTGTAAGTAGTGCACTATATAGGGAACAGGGTGTAAGTAGTGCACTATATAGGGAACAGAATGCCATTTGGGATGTGGACTTGGTCGTTAGGTAATACATGTTCTCTGTCTCTCTCCCTCCCGCCAGATCTCTCCGGAGGTGCTGTGTCGAGCGGGGGTCAAAGTGCACCGGACCGTCCAGCAGAGTGGCCAGTTCGTCGTCTGTTTCCCGGCGGCGTTCGTCTCCAAGGTGTGCTGCGGCTACAGCGTCTCCGAGACAGTGCACTTCGCCACCCCCCAGTGGCTGAACACGGGATACCAGGCTGCCAAGGTTGGAGCCCCCCGTCGTACCAATGCTTGAAGGAAAAGCCATTAGTTGAAAGAAGAGTAGAGTTTAATTCAGTACATAACGTATTATAATGTTACGTGCCATGCTAACATTACTGTAGTATTTAGTATAGTGTTACTAGTCATTGGCATCGGCATGTTAAATGTTGTTTTCACAGATAAAGTTGCAAGATCAGTTTGTTTAAAGTATTGGTCTTCAGCACTAATACAGATTCAATTCTCCATTAAAAAAAAAATCTTAATTACTTTTCTGTTACAATAAATAAAATATATATATATTGTTATTCAAGACCATTTTAAAATGATATAAATGTCTTTGCTAAAATTAACGAAAATCCATTTTCGTTTAGGGGTCTGACCACATAGAGTATGAACTCCTGTACCTGTCCTGTACCTCTCCATGCTCCTGTACATCTTGGGGTGGCCAGTTTGACTGAGTTCCAGTCCTGAAAGCTCCTCACGAAGGGGTGGTAAACCAGGCTCTAAAGTCTGACTTAACCAGCTTAGTTTAGTCAGTCAGTCAGTCTGTCTATCAGTCAGTCAGTTCAGATAGAGTGGACAAACTGAGGGTAGAGAGTGCCTCTGTGTACCCAGTGTTCCGCTGGTCAATTCAGTATCAAAGATTCTGTTATCCACATGGATCTTAGTTCCCTACACATCTACTGCATGAAAGGAGGGATTTGCGAGGGTTTACCAAACTGAGCACCTCCATTAATCTGAACTGGGATATGTTGTGAAAAGACCCTGTCCTATCAAATGTTCAAATATCTCTTACCTCTCCTTCCCAGGAGCTGAAATGTCGACGCATAGAGAGGTCCTTCTCCATGGAGAAGTTGCTGTACCAGATCGCAATGTCAGAATCCAAACGGGAGAATGGTGTCATTCTGAGTACCATGACCTCACTTCTCAAAGACCTCAGGTGGGTTTAACTATTTAACCAATAGCAGTATTATCATTCCAGATCACAGTATCAATAGCAGTTTTATCATTCCAGATCACAGTATCAATAGCAGTATTATCATTCCAGATCACAGTATCAATAGCAGTATTATCATTCCAGATCACAGTATCAATAGCAGTATTATCATTCCAGATCACAGTATCAATAGCAGTTTTATCATTCCAGATCACAGTATCAATAGCAGTATTATCATTGTAGATCAAAGTATCAATAGCAGTATTATCATTCCAGATCACAGTATCAATAGCAGTATTATCATTCCAGATCACAGTATCAATAGCAGTATTATCATTCCAGATCACAGTATCAATAGCAGTATTATCATTGTAGATCACAGTATCAATAGCAGTATTATCATTCCATATCACAGTATCAATTAGCAGTATTATCATTGTAGATCACAGTATCAATAGCAGTATTATCATTCCAGATCACAGTATCATTGTAGATCACAGTATTAATAGCAGTACTATATTTGTAGATCACAGTATCAATAGCAGTACTATATTTGTAGATCACAGTATTAATAGCAGTACTATATTTGTAGATCACAGTATTAATAGCAGTATTATCATTGTAGATCACAGTATTAATAGCAGTATTATCATTGTAGATCACAGTATTAATAGCAGTATTATCATTGTAGATCACAGTATTAATAGCAGTATTATCATTGTAGATCATAGTATTAATAGCAGTATTATCATTGTAGATCACAGTATTAATAGCAGTATTATCATTGTAGATCATAGTATTAATAGCAGTATTATCATTGTAGATCACAGTATTAATAGCGGTATTATCATTGTAGATCACAGTATTAATAGCAGTATTATCATTGTAGATCACAGTATTAATAGCAGTATTATCATTGTAGATCACAGTATTAATAGCAGTATTATCATTGTAAATCACAGTATTAATAGCAGTATTATCATTGTAGATCACAGTATTAATAGCAGTATTATCATTGTAGATCACAGTATTAATAGCAGTATTATCATTGTAGATCACAGTATTAATAGCAGTATCATCATTGTAGATCACAGTATTAACAGCAGTATTATCATTGTAGATCACAGTATTAATAGCAGTATTATCATTGTAGATCACAGTATTAATAGCAGTATTATCATTGTAGATCACAGTATCATCATACATGGAATGTAATTCTACTCTTAAAAGGGCAATCTGGGATTCAAAAAATGACAAAACAGTCACCCCTCCACCTGTTGAATAAACAGCAGTCACCACCTGTTGAATAAACAGCAGTCACCCCTCCACCTGTTGAATAAACAGCAGTCACCCCTCCACCTGTTGAATAAACAGCAGTCACCCCTCCACCTGTTGAATAAACAGCAGTCACCCCACCACCTGTTGAATAAACAGCAGTCACCACCTGTTGAATAAACAGCAGTCACCACCTGTTGAATAAACAGCAGTCACCCCTCCACCTGTTGAATAAACAGCAGTCACCCCTCCACCTGTTGAATAAACAGCAGTCACCCCACCACCTGTTGAATAAACAGCAGTCACCACCTGTTGAATAAACAGCAGTCACCCCTCCACCTGTTGAATAAACAGCAGTCACCCCTCCACCTGTTGAATAAACAGCAGTCACCACCTGTTGAATAAACAGCAGTCACCCCTCCACCTGTTGAATAAACATCAGTCACCCCACCACCTGTTGAATAAACAGCAGTCACCCCACCACCTGTTGAATAAACAGCAGTCACCCCTCTACCTGTTGAATAAACAGCAGTCACCACCTGTTGAATAAACAGCAGTCACCACCTGTTGAATAAACAGCAGTCACCCCACCACCTGTTGAATAAACAGCAGTCACCCCTCCACCTGTTGAATAAACAGCAGTCACCACCTGTTGAATAAACAGCAGTCACCCCTCCACCTGTTGAATAAACAGCAGTCACCACCTGTTGAATAAACAGCAGTCACCCCTCCACCTGTTGAATAAACAGCAGTCACCACCTGTTGAATAAACAGCAGTCACCCCACCACCTGTTGAATAAACAGCAGTCACCCCTCCACCTGTTGAATAAACAGCAGTCACCACCTGTTGAATAAACAGCAGTCACCACCTGTTGAATAAACAGCAGTCACCACCTGTTGAATAAACAGCAGTCACCACCTGTTGAATAAACAGCAGTCACCCCTCCACCTGTTGAATAAACAGCAGTCACCCCTCCACCTGTTGAATAAACAGCAGTCACCCCTCCACCTGTTGAATAAACAGCAGTCACCCCACCACCTGTTGAATAAACAGCAGTCACCACCTGTTGAATAAACAGCAGTCACCACCTGTTGAATAAACAGCAGTCACCCCTCCACCTGTTGAATAAACAGCAGTCACCCCTCCACCTGTTGAATAAACAGCAGTCACCCCTCCACCTGTTGAATAAACAGCAGTCACCCCACCACCTGTTGAATAAACAGCAGTCACCACCTGTTGAATAAACAGCAGTCACCACCTGTTGAATAAACAGCAGTCACCCCTCCACCTGTTGAATAAACAGCAGTCACCCCTCCACCTGTTGAATAAACAGCAGTCACCCCTCCACCTGTTGAATAAACAGCAGTCACCCCTCCACCTGTTGAATAAACAGCAGTCACCACCTGTTGAATAAACAGCAGTCACCCCTCCACCTGTTGAATAAACAGCAGTCACCCTGTTGAATAAACAGCTGTGGGGTGGGGCTGGAGAAATGTAACCACTCAAGAATCAATAGCTATACATCATTCATTTAAAAGTACAACATGTTACCTATCTCAAATTGACCCTTTCCACAACAGTAGCAAAAAGTAAACAGTAGCCATTGATGACAGACGATACACCAGTCTGCTCTACCTGTTCCAGGGATACAGAGTTGAGACAGCGCAGGGATCTGTTTGACGCCGGGCTGCGGTCTGTTGCCCGCTACTGTAGCCATGACAACCAGGCCTCGTCAGAGAGCAGGAGGATCCAGCGCCAGTGGCTGAGGCTCGACCCCTCAGACCGACGCTGCCAAGTGTGCCAACACCTCTGCTACCTCTCCATGGTGAGTCTTTACTGGGCCGGGAAGGTTGGGCACAAACAGGGATTCAATCAAAGGCAGGTTGTCGACAAGCACTGTACGGCCAACAAGGCATCTTCTTTTTTTATTTTTTTACCCCCTTTTCTCCCCAATTTAGTGGTGTCCAATTATTAGTAATTACTATCTTGTCTCATCGCTACAACTCCCGTACAGGCTCGGGAGAGACGAAGGTCGAAAGTCATGCATCCTCCGATACACAACCCAACCAAGCCGCACTGCTTCTTAAGACACCGCGCATCCAACCCGGAAGCCAGCCGCACCAATGTGTCGGAGGAAACACCGTGCACCTGGCGACCTTGATTAGCATGCACTGCGCCCGGCCCGCCACAGGAGTCCCTGGTGCGCGATGAGACAAGGATATCCCTACCGACCAAACCCTCCCTAACCCGGACGACGCTAGGCCGATTGTGCGGACCTCCCGGTCGCGGCCGGCTGCGACAGAGCCTAGGCGCGAACCCAGAGTCTCTGGTGGCACAGACCACTGCGCCACCCGGGAGGCCCCAACAAGGCGCCTTCTAAAGGCCATTTCCCTGATGTTCGTGGAGATGGCATCAATGGTTAAGTCTGCAGATGGGGGCTCAATCGTAAATGTCCTGTAAAAAGACCGGTCTTACTTTATTGTCCCTGAAGGGAAAATGTGTTTATTCTGTGTCCTGATGGCATGCTCCTCATGTCGCTGCAGATGGTTCAGGAGGGAAAATGTGTTTATTCTGTCCTGATGGCATGCTCCTCATGTCGCTGCAGATGGTTCAGGAGGGAAAATGTGTTTATTCTATGTCCTGATGGCATGCCACTCATGTCACTGCAGATGGTTCAGGAGGGAAAATGTGTTTATTCTATGTCCTGATGGCATGCTCCTCATGTCACTGCAGATGGTTCAGGAGGAAAAATGTGTTTATTCTGTCCTGATGGCATGCTCCTCATGTCGCTGCAGATGGTCCAGGAGGGAAAATGTGTTTATTCTGTCCTGATGGCATGCTCCTCATGTCGCTGCAGATGGTTCAGGAGGGAAATGTGTTTATTCTATGTCCTGATGGCATGCTCCTCATGTCGCTGCAGATGGTTCAGGAGGGTAAATGTGTTTATTCTGTCCTGATGGCATGCTCCTCATGTCGCTGCAGATGGTTCAGGAGGGAAATGTGTTTATTCTGTCCTGATGGCATGCTCCTCATGTCGCTGCAGATGGTTCAGGAGGGTAAATGTGTTTATTCTTTGTCCTGATGGCATGCTCCTCATGTCACTGCAGATGGTTCAGGAGGAAAAATGTGTTTATTCTTTGTCCTGATGGCATGCTCCTCATGTCGCTGCAGATGGTTCAGGAGGGAAATGTGTTTATTCTGTCCTGATGGCATGCCACTCATGTCACTGCAGATGGTTCAGGAGGGAAAATGTGTTTATTCTTTGTCCTGATGGCATGCTCCTCATGTCGCTGCAGGTGGTTCAGGAGAGTGAGAACGTGGTGTTCTGTCTGGAGTGTGTCCTGCTGTACGTACAGAAACACAAGTCCTGCCGAGGCCTCAAAATGATGTACCGTTACGACGAGGTACTACAGTACACTACACTACAGTACACTACACACTACTACAGTAAACTACACACTACTACAGTACACTACACACTACTACAGTACACTACACTACAGTACACTACACTACTACACACATTACAGTAAACTACACTACAGTACACTACAGTACACTACACACTACTACAGTACACTACACTACTACACACTACTACACACTACTACAGTAAACTACACTACAGTACACTACACACTACTACACACACTACACACTACTACAGTAAACTACACTACAGTACACTACACACTACTACAGTAAACTACACTACAGTACACTACACACTACACACTACTACACACACTACACACTACTACAGTAAACTGCACTACACTACAGTAAACTGCACTACACTACAGTAAACTAAACTACACTACTACACACACTACACACTACTACAGTAAACTACACACTACTACAGTACACTACAGTACACTACACACACTACTACAGTACACTACACACTACTACAGTACACTACAGTACACTACAGTACACTACACACACTACAGTACACTACACACTACACTACAGTACACTACACACTACTACAGTAAACTACACTACAGTACACTACACACTACTACAGTACACTACTACAGTAAACTACACAATACTACAGTCAACTACACTACAGTACAGTACACTACAGTGCACTACACTACAGTACACTACACTACAGTACACTACACACACTACTACAGTACACTACACACTACTACAGTACACTACAGTACACTACACACACTACAGTAAACTACACTACAGTACACTACAGTACACTAAACTACAGTACACTAAACTACAGTACACTACACACTACACTACAGTACACTACACACTACTACAGTAAACTACACTACACTACACACTACTACAGTACACTACTACAGTAAACTACACAATACTACAGTCAACTACACTACAGTACAGTACACTAGTGCACTACACTACAGTACACTACACTACAGTACACTACACACTACTACAGTAAACTACACACTACTACAGTAAACTACACACTACTACAGTAAACTACACTACTACAGTACACTACCCTACACACTACTACAGTACACACTACTACAGTACCCTACACACTACACACTATTACAGTACACTACACACTACAACAGTACACTACACACACTACACACTACTACAGTAAACTACACACTACCACAGTAAATTACTACAGTACACTACTACAGTAAACTACACACTACCACAGTAAACTACTACAGTACACTACTACAGTACACTACTACAGTACACTACTTTAAATTATTTCCAACATTTGATGTAACCTTATTTAACCAGGAGAGTGAAAATTCTCAGAACATGAAAGCAGTTCAGTTCAACACCATCAATACATTCATAGTCTAGACCTCCATTATTAGGCAGTAGGAGGTCGTCAATTACTACACCCACTCTTCAATGTCAACCCACATTCTTCTTCTCCCGATTCCAATTCCTCTTCCTCTCAGGACCAAATCAACCATCTGGTGAGCAGGGTGTGTGGGAGAGTGCTGGAGAAGAGCGGCGCTGAGAAGAGGAGAGGGACGAGAGGACTTCAGGGCCCCGGTGAGGCGTCCACCCCGGCCAAACGCAGCGCCCGAAACAGAACCTCCATCACTGTGTCCCTCACCCGCCTCCCCTCCTCCACCCTGCCCAAAGACCGCCCTCAGCTCTAAATAACTCACATCATGGGCCGCGTTCCATTACTTCACATCCTTCCTTCCTGGGTTCTTTGAGGTAAACACAGATGTACAAGTGGTTAGGTTACTACCACCCAATTACTGTCACCAATCCAACCGATTCACACCTGTGGTTACTTCAAAGGAAGGAAGGAAGGAAGGAAGGACTTCTGAAGTGTTCCAACAGGACCAGTGCTTCACTACGGAACATTTCTCTCTGCTCAGTGTGGAGAATGTGCTCCTTAAACCACGGCTTTTGCACTAGAGTAAAAAAAAAACATGTTTTTAAGAGGCATTAATGGCTGGATTCAGTTCCGTATCGGAGGATCCGCGTTAACAGCTCAATTGAAATTTGAAGGCAACGTTCCCGCGTATCTCAGCTCAATTGGAAATTAGCTTTAAAAAAATGTTAGCGCGGATCTTCAGCCGTATGGATGGAAACCCAGCCCTTCGTCCAATACTGTATATTGTATCTAGATATCACAATATCCTCCTAGCTACACCTACTGTTATTACCTACAGACTTCACTTCCCTGGTGCTACATCTTGGTGCTCAATTTATACTGTCTTTGGTGTAGCAGTAGTAATAATAATAATGATCATTTCTCCTTTTGCTCAAAGCCATTGGACTGCATCCTGAACTGTGAACACGTTTGTAGAACTTGTTACCAATAAGTGGATTCTACACACAGTTTTGCGTTTAGACTCCAACCAGTAATAAGGCTCTTCAGGGGTTTGTAATACATGCATTACGATACAAAGATTTTTCCAGCGAAGCGCAAAAAGTGGGTTGTGTTTATTAGTGCTAAACGTAGCAAAACGTTTTGCAAACAGAAAAAAAAAACAAGCGTTCCTTATTGGACATGTTCAGGTAGTCCCTCCTCGTTTTGGCCCTTTTGCTTCCGTTTGGTTCCTAGTGAATACGACCCTGGCCTCAGTATTAAACAGGGCCCCTTCTCAGATCATTGATGTTATAATTATTTAGAGAATTGGCCAAGAGTGGAACGGTAATCATGGGCTTCACACCGCTCATCTGACCATTTTGGTGTGAAACACTGTGCCTAAAAAAAAAAAAAAATGCATACTAATCATTTTTAATCACTTCTGGTGCCGATAGTTTTTGTTTTGTGACCAAGTTATCCACTCTAGACCCTTACAGGCTCTTGACCTGCAACTCTTGGGTCTGCGGCACTGCGTTCCAAATGGCAGCCTATCCCCTAATTTAGAGCACTAATTTTGACCCGAGCCCCAAGGGCACTATATAAGGAATAGGGTGCCATTTGGGAGAGTCACAGTCTAGGTGTTTTATCAAAGATCAAAAAGCGAAAACCACAACAGCATTGTACATATAAAACATTGTCAATGTCTAAAGATACATGTACCTGAGCCTTTTAAGGAATGGAATGCAGTGTTTTGGAGTAGGGGATTTATGAAGGAAAAAGCCTTAAATGAAAACCCCCCCCCCCCCCCCCCCCCCCCTCCACCACCACCAGTTACTTCATCTGTGGCCCCGTATACACTCAACGGTTGTGATACAAAAAAACATCTAGAATTACACAAGTGTTGTGGAGACAGTGAAATGGTTGTGTAAACACTTTTTGTGCAGACAAAAAAAATAATATATTGTATCACAACCCTTGTGTCAACTGTGTTGGACATTAGTTGTATGGGGTCAGGGTTGCCCTGGTAACACGTATGGAGAAGTGCTGCATAGTTTGAATCCCCTCGTTTTTTACCTAAACTTTTTTTTTTACGAAAAGGGAAAATAAGTAGAAGAATAATAAAAATGCAAAAATCTACTATGTACAGAAGGAGTAACTCCTGTTGTTGCACTCCAGCCTCGCGACAAGAGTCCTTTAAAATCAGCTTGTTGAGACCCCTTACAAAAACAATCCATTTTAGAAGTTCACATATATACAGAGTTGGATGTTTTTTTTTAAAAGCGTGCTTAATGTTTTGGTTGTTTTTTTTTTACAACAGGCTCATTACAGCCGACCGTCTCATTTCTTATCTCGGATTCTGTTTTCCTTCCATGCTGATTCAAGTTGGACAATGACCGATTTATTTTCTATTGTATTTGTTAGTACCCATTAAGGTTTGAATAAAAAGGTTTGACAGTGTCTATCCAAATGTGTTCTTCTCAGTGCCGTGTGTCTGTACCCTCCAAGCATCCTAACCCAAACATCTCTCTCTGTGTTTAAGAACCACCAAGCTATTCTAGTTATTGACTTCAAAGCGTTGGTTTAAACTCCCAGTGTAATGTCTGAAGAATGCAGTCCCTTTAACATTTTAAACAACTTTATTATCATTTACTTAGATATAATTGGATACAAGGAAGGAAGCTACATTTCATTTATAAAAAACAGAAAAGAAAAAAAAGATTTTTTTGGGGGAAAAATGCAAAACGGACCCCCAGATCAGCGTCTAGGAGCTACCCTATACCCCCTAGAGCCGGTCTCATCCAGGGGGCAGCTCTGTGACGGCTCCTAAGAGGCCTGCGAGTCGGAGCCGGTCTCACCCAGGGGGCAGCTCTGTGACGGCTCCTAAGAGGCCTGCGAGTCGCTGTCGTCAGAGTTCTTGAACGTCTCTGCCTCGGGCAACGACACCAGGGCTGTGTCGGCCTGCACTTCCTCCTCGTCTGGCAGTACCAGGGGCTGGTCTCCGTCTCCGCTGGCCTCGCTGCCCTCCCCCTCCTGGTACTCCCCCAGGCTGGTGTCCTGGCTGGTGTCCTGGCTGGCTGAGCCTGGCTCCGTGGAGGAGAAGGAAGACGGCTTGTTCCTCAGTTCCGCCTGGGTGGGCACCCGCAGGGAGATCTCAGAGGACAACGACTCAGGGTCTGGACCTGGGGGACAGGAGGGAGGGAGAGGGGATCAGTCCAACATCACGGCTCTGCCCATATATGGGATACAGGGTTACTTTTGGGACTCAACCACATGCTCCATCATGTGATTCTAGTGTGCTGCAGTGTATAATCTCTGTTTTGTTTGAACTCATGACAACACAACTCTGTTATCCCCAGGGTGACGCGCATGCTTTGATACCATGCGTTCATAAGAAAGGGGCTCGCTAGCAACGCACTTAATAACATGACTAAATGGACACAAGCGAATACGGTCTCTGTACCATTGGTGGCTACATGATAGCAATAGCCATACTGTCTCTGTACCGTTGGCGGCTACGTGATAGCATTAGCCATACGGTCTCTGTACCGTTGGTGGCTACATGATAGCATTAGCCATACTGTCTCTGTACCGTTGGTGGCTACGTGATAGCATTAGCCATACTGTCTCTGTACCGTTGGTGGCTACATGATAGCATTAGCCATACTGTCTCTGTACCGTTGGTGGCTACATGATAGCATTAGCCATACTGTCTCTGTACCGTTGGTGGCTACGTGATAGCATTAGCCATACTGTCTCTGTACCGTTGGTGGCTACGTGATAGCATTAGCCATACGGTCTCTGTACCGTTGGTGGCTACATGATAGCATTAGCCATACTGTCTCTGTACGATTGGTGGCTACATGATATCAACAAATGGTCGTCCCAAATTGCACCCTATTCCCTACATAAATTAGTACAAATAAGTAGCAAGCCTTCTGCAAGCCTGTTTCTATAGTGAGGCAGCTTTATGTACCAGTACACTTCCTGGACAGGACACTAGTCTTTCTCCTGTTTCTGTAGTGAGACAGCGTGATGTACCAGTACACCTCCTGGACAGGACACTAGTCTATCTCCTGTTTCTATAGTGAGACAGCGTGATGTACCAGTACACCTCCTGGACAGGACACTAGTCTATCTCCTGTTTCTGTAGTGAGACAGCTTGATGTACCAGTACACCTCCTGGACAGGACACTAGTCTATCTCCTGTTTCCGTAGCGTGAAGCTACACCCAATCCTTCAATTTCAGGGAGGACACTAACCACAAGGCCACTGAGTTGGTTATTCCCTACAGAGTGCACTGTGTTGATAACTACCTGAGGTGAGTGAGGAGGTCAGGCTGTCGTCTTCTCCTCCAGAGTTGAGAAAGACGTCGAGGGCCTCGTGGTCCGACACGTCCATCAGGTCCATCTGTTCCAGAACGTCGACGTTTACCTCCATGGAAGACATGCTACCTATTGGCCCTGTGGAGCGACACACACAACCAGCGTCACTTCACACTGCAGCTGCACCACAGTCCCATCCTGCCTCCATTTCTCCATTTCTCACAAGGAACCCTGGAATCACGGAATGACGAATTCAGAACCTCAGACTGGCAGACAGTACAACACTGAAGATACACACACGTCACTGTTACAGACTGACAGACAGTACAACAGTACAACACTGAAGATACGCACACAAGTCACTGTTACAGACTGACAGACAGTACAACAGCACAACACTGAAGATACACACGTCACTGTTACAGACTGACAGACACTACAACACTGAAGATACACACACACACGTCACTGTTACAGACTGACAGACAGTACAACACTGAAGATACACACACACACACACACACACGTCACTGTTACAGACAGTACAACAGCACAACACTGAAGATACACACACGTCACTGTTACAGACAACACAGCTCTGACATGAGACACACAGACAGACAGCACTATCATACCTCAAGTATGATGAAAGCAGGAAGGGGAAGCACAATAAAAGACACAGGAAACAGTCCATTAACCAGCATAGCATCACTGGTTATTGTAAAGCTCAATGTCCCAGACAGAGCAGAACAAGGGAAAAGTCATAGAATCTACACCAAAACAACAGTTTACACCAGACGAAAGTCAATACAGACAATATCATGTTAAAACACAAGTCAACCTTTTAATAAAAAGAGCCTTTCTTTGACCTTCTATTCTATTTATTTTACCTTTATTTAACTTGGCAAGTCAGTTAAGAACAAATTCTTATTTTCAATGACAGCCTAGGAACAGTGGATTAACTGCCTTGTTCAGGGGCAGAACGACAGACCTTGTCAGCTCGGGGATTCGATCTAGCAACCTTTCGGTTACTAGTCCAACGCTCTAACCACTAGGCTACCCTGCCGCCCCCTGCCGTATCAACAGAGGTAGTGTTCCAAATGGACACCTATTTCCTAAAGGCCCGTAGTGCACTACTTCCCAGGGCCCGTAGTGCTATGGTCCAAAGCAGTGCACTATAAAAAGGGGAGCCACACAGTGTGTGTTCTGGGTTCCAGCTCACCTCTTCTGTCGGTGATCTGCAGGTAGCCAGTAGAGAGGTACTGATCCATGTCCTGTTGGAAAGCTTCTTCAAAGTACTTCTGCCTCTCCTTCAGCTTCCCCTGCTGGGCGTGCTCCATGTCCAGCACCTTCTGGGCGTGCTCAGAGTCCAGCTCGGCTGGGGGGGAAACAGGAAGTAGAGGACAGAGGTGGATAGAGGGTTGACTTGCTCTCACGGAAGCAGCCATTGAAAAGATAGTAGATGAGCTCTAGTACATTTCTATGGAGGTCAGTAATACCCTCTGGATAGACATAAGGACAAGCCACAGTCAAATGATGACGCCTCAATCATTCATTATTTAATGGAAACATGTTTCACAAATCTGCACTGTGAAGGTCACTGTGTAGGTCACTGTGTAAGTCACTATAGAGTTACTGTATAGGTTACTGTGTAGGTCACTGTGTAGGTCACTGTATAAGTCACTATATAGTTACTGTAGGTCACTGTATAGTTACTGTATAGGTTACTGTATGGTTACTGTATAAGTCACTGTGTAGGTCACTGTAGGTCACTGTACAGTTACTGAATATAAACAAGTCATTGTTTGGTATTCCTGTTAAGCTCCATGGGAAGTGGCAGCTTTTTGTCAGAGTAGCCTCCGCTCTTTTCTAGTGACCCCAAATCCATTGACCACATACATACAGGTTGGGACGCAACCTGTAGTTAGCCGTTTACATCAGATAAATGTCTTCTCACTATTACAATGATCAACATCATCCTATAGATATCATCAGATAAATGTCTTCTCACTATTATAATGATCAACATCATCCTACAGATATCATCAGATAAATGTCTTCACTATTATAATGATCAACATCATCCTACAGATATCATCAGATAAATGTCTTCTCACTATTATAATGATCAACATCATCCTATAGATATCATCAGATAAATGTCTTCTCACTATTACAATGATCAACATCATCCTACAGATATCATCAGATAAATGTCTTCTCACTATTATAATGATCAACATCATCCTACAGATATCATCAGATAAATGTCTTCTCACTATTACAATGATCAACATCATCCTATAGATATCATCAGATAAATGTCTTCTCACTATTATAATGATCAACATCATCCTATAGATATCATCAGATAAATGTCTTCTCACTATTATAATGATCAACATCATCCTACAGATATCAGATAAATGTCTTCTCACTATTATAATGATCAACATCATCCTACAGATATCATCAGATAAATGTCTTCTCACTATTACAATGATCAACATCATCCTATAGATATCATCAGATAAATGTCTTCTCACTATTATAATGATCAACATCATCCTGTAGATATCATCAGATACATGTATTTTCACTATTATAATGATCAACATCATCCTACAGATATCATAAGATAATTAGTCCCAAGTTATTATTGAAAGACTTCCTCTGTAGCGGCAGAGAACAGAGCTCCTTATCTCTCTCGCACTGTCCTAACTGTAGGGGCTCTCTCCTCACAGGTCCCTGAGTCTGGCCAGAGACACCATCCTTACTGTAGAGTCTCCTCACAGAGCCCTGAGTCACTACAGTACTACAGGATACCCCTACAGTACTACAGGATACCACTACAATACTACAGGACACTAACAAGATACCACTACAGCACTACAGGATACCACTACAATACTACAGGATACCACTACAATACTACAGGATACTAACAAGATACCACTACAGCACTACAGGATACTAACACGATACCACTACAATACTACAGGATACTATCAAGATACCACTACAATACTACAGGATACCGTTACAATACTACAGGATACTAACAAGATCCCACTACAGCACTACAGGATACCCCTACAGTACTATAGGATACCACTACAATACTACATGATACTAACAAGATACCACTACAGCACTACAGGATACTAACACGATACCACTACAATACTACAGGATACTAACAAGATACCACTACAGCACTACAGGATACTAACACGATACCACTACAATACTACAGGATACTAACAAGATACCACTATACTACTACAGGATACCACTACAATACTACAGAATACCACTACAATACTACAGGATACCCCTACAGTACTACAGGATACCCCTACAGTACTACAGGATACCCCTACAGTACTACAGGATACTAACACGATACCACTACAATACTACAGGATACTAACAAGATACCCCTACAGTACTACAGGATACTAACACGATACCACTACAATACTACAGGATACTAACAAGATACCACTACAGTACTACAGGATACCACTACAGGATACTAACACGATACCACTACAATACTACAGGATACTAACAAGATACCACTTCAATACTACAGGATACTAACACGATACCACTACAATACTACAGGATACTAACAAGATACCACTACAGTACTACAGGATAGTAACAACAGCAGAGGAACCCTTGACTTTATTGTCACATTTGTATTTTCTTATAAGCACTAACTTTGCTGACAGCTACTTTATTGAGGAATGGTTTTAAATCAAATCAAACTTTATTTGTCACGTGCGCCGAATACAACAGGTGTAGTAGACCTTACAGTGAAATGCCGAATACAACAGGTGTAGTAGACCTTACAGTGAAATGCCGAATACAACAGGTGTAGTAGACCTTACAGTGAAATGCCGAATACAACAGGTGTAGTAGACCTTACAGTGAAATGCTGAATACAACAGGTGTAGTAGACCTTACAGTGAAATGCTGAATACAACAGGTGTAGTAGACCTTACAGTGAAATGCTGAATACAACAGGTGTAGTAGACCTTACAGTGAAATGCCGAATGCAACAGGTGTAGTAGACCTTACAGTGAAATGCTGAATACAACAGGTGTAGTAGACCTTACAGTGAAATGCTGAATACAACAGGTGTAGTAGACCTTATAGTGAAATGCTGAATACAACAGGTGTAGTAGACCTTACAGTGAAATGCTGAATACAACAGGTGTAGTAGACCTTACAGGGAAATGCTGAATACAACAGGTGTAGTAGACCTTACAGTGAAATGCTGAATACAACAGGTGTAGTAGACCTTACAGTGAAATGCTGAATACAACAGGTGTAGTAGACCTTATAGTGAAATGCTGAATACAACAGGTGTAGTAGACCTTATAGTGAAATGCTGAATACAACAGGTGTAGTAGACCTTACAGTGAAATGCTGAATACAACAGGTGTAGTAGACCTTACAGGGAAATGCTGAATACAACAGGTGTAGGTAGACCTTACAGTGAAATGCTGAATACAACAGGTGTAGGTAGACCTTACAGTGAAATGCTGAATACAACAGGTGTAGGTAGACCTTACAGTGAAATGCTGAATACAACAGGTGTAGTAGACCTTACAGTGAAATGCTGAATACAACAGGTGTAGGTAGACCTTACAGTGAAATGCTGAATACAACAGGTGTAGGTAGACCTTACAGTGAAATGCTGAATACAACAGGTGTAGGTAGACCTTACAGTGAAATGCTGAATACAACAGGTGTAGTAGACCTTACAGTGAAATACTGAATACAACAGGTGTAGTAGACCTTACAGTGAAATGCTGAATACAACAGGTGTAGGTAGACCTTACAGTGAAATGCTGAATACAACAGGTAGACCTTACAGTGAAATGCTGAATACAACAGGTGTAGGTAGACCTTACAGTGAAATGCTGAATACAACAGGTGTAGTAGACCTTACAGTGAAATGCTGAATACAACAGGTGTAGGTAGACCTTACAGTGAAATGCTGAATACAACAGGTGTAGGTAGACCTTACAGTGAAATGCTGAATACAACAGGTGTAGGTAGACCTTACAGTGAAATGCTGAATACAACAGGTGTAGGTAGACCTTACAGTGAAATGCTGAATACAACAGGTAGACCTTACAGTGAAATGCTGAATACAACAGGTGTAGGTAGACCTTACAGTGAAATGCTGAATACAACAGGTGTAGGTAGACCTTACAGTGAAATGCTGAATACAACAGGTGTAGTAGACCTTACAGTGAAATTATTACTTACAGGCTCTAACCAACAGTGCAAAAAAGGTATTAGGTGAACAATAGGTAAGTAAAGAAATAAAACAACAGTAAAAAGACAGGCTATATACAGTAGAGAGGCTATATACAGTAGAGAGGCTATATACAGTAGAGAGGCTCTATACAGTAGAGAGGCTCTATACAGTAGAGAGGCTCTATACAGTAGAGAGGCTCTATACAGTAGACAGGCTATATACAGTAGACAGGCTCTATACAGTAGAGAGGCTATAATAGTAGTGAGGCTATATACAGTAGAGAGGCTATATACAGTAGAGAGGCTCTATACAGTAGAGAGGCTCTATACAGTAGAGAGGCTATATACAGTAGAGAGGCTCTATACAGTAGAGAGGCTATATACAGTAGAGAGGCTATATACAGTAGAGAGGCTATATACAGTAGAGAGGCTATATACAGTAGCGAGGCTATAAAAGTAGTGAGGCTATATACAGTAGCGAGGCTATAAAAGTAGCGAGGCTACATACAGACTTACTGTGACTGAGATACATGGCTGTTTCACCTAGTTACCTTAAGATGAAAATCACTCTGGATAAGAGCACCTGCTAAATGACTAACATGTAAATTGATATCACCCACATTGTAGGCTAATTATTTACCTGCCTGCCCAAGTGTGTCTCCTCCAGATCAGAAAACAACCGGACGGTTCTGTTATGTGAAGCTAGACATGTATCTAGACTATAGTCCCAGTAAGCTCTAGTCCCCACTGTGAGCCATGCCTCTCTCGGTCTTAAAGACAGGAAGCACCTACCCACTTCTCAGAACAGCAGGAAGTGGTTATGTTACTTTTATGGAACCATAGGAGTGTCTGTGTTACGGCTAGAGGTGCTACATCCTTTTAAAAAGACGTATATTGTTGCAGTGAATCTTTTGTCCTAGATCAAGCTCTACTCATCATCAGCTGCCTTTACAAGAACTGACATCCGTGTGGAGTCAAGTAACAGCAGATTGAGGAACTAAGTATCTTCTTTGTTTTCTGACAAAAGTTCATCCCAGATAAGATAATAAGAATTTCAACCCTGAATCATTGGATTCTCACAAATCCTTGAAATGCCCGCCAAGGTGCCAATACAGGCTCAGGATTTCCAGGTAGGTAATTTCTCCTTGTCAGAATCTACCAAAGAATTTGAACACAGTCAGTCAGTGTCACCCCTGTGGTAAAGGGGTGTTGTTGTCAGTGGGCTGGATGTGTCAACTCGACTAGTCCCAGGTGGGCAGGAAGTCAAGCCAGCTGTCAACAGGCAGGGCCCCACAATAACTGTCTGTCCCCCAAACGGCTCCCTATTCCCTTTATAGTGCACTACTTTTGGACCAGGGCCCATAGGAAATACACAGACTAGGGTGCCATTTCTAGGGAACACTAGGCTTCCATCTGGGAAGCTACCTGTGATCAGAGACATGCATTCTATCTGCCACATGGTGAACAGCAGCTCAACAGAACCAGCCTCTGATTCACTAGAAATACCACTCTCCTTTTATCACATATTGCAACACCACAACTCTTCATCCACAATACATCTACATGACGGCCTCACACAGGTAACGTGGTGTCCTCCAAAAGGTAACGTGATGTCCTCCCATAGGTAACGTGGTGTCCTCCAAAAGGTAACGTGATGTCCTCCCATAGGTAACATTATGGCCTTCCATAGGTAACATCCCATAGGTAACATTATGGCCTTCCATAGGTAACATCCCATAGTTAACATTATGGCCTCTCATAGGTAACATCCCATAGGTGACATTATGACCTTCCATAGGGAACATCCCATAGGTAACATTATGGCCTTCCATAGGGAACATCCCATAGGTAACATCTCATAGGTAACATCCCATAGGTAACATTATGGCCTTCCATAGGGAACATCCCATAGGTAACATTATGGCCTTCCATAGGGAACATCCCACAGGTAACATCTCATAGGTAACATCCCATAGGTAACATTATGGCCTTCCATAGGTAACATCCCATAGGTAACATCTCATAGGTAACATCCCATAGGTAACATTTTTGGCCTTCCATAGGGAACATCCCATAGGTAACATCTCATAGGTAACATCCCATAGGTAACATTTATGGCCTTCCATAGGTAACATCCCATAGGTAACATCTCATAGGTAACATCCCATAGGTAACATTATGGCCTTCCATAGGTAACATCCCATAGGTAACATTATGGCCTTCCATAGGTAACATCCCATAGGTAACATTATGGCCTCTCATTAGGTAACATCCCATAGTTAACATTATGGCCTTCCATAGGTAACATCCCATAGGTAACATTATGGCCTCTCATTAGGTAACATCCCATAGGTAACATTATGGCCTTCCATAGGTAACATCCCATAGGTAACATTATGGCCTCTCATTAGGTAACATCCCATAGTTAACATTATGGCCTTCCATAGGTAACATCCCATAGGTAACATTATGGCCTCTCATTAGGTAACATCCCATAGTTAACATTATGGCCTTCCATAGGTAACATCCCATAGGTAACATTATGGCCTCTCATTAGGTAACATCCCATAGTTAACATTATGGCCTTCCATAGGTAACATCCCATAGGTAACATTATGGCCTCTCATTAGGTAACATCCCATAGTTAACATTATGGCCTTCCATAGGTAACATCCCATAGGTAACATTATGGCCTCTCATTAGGTAACATCCCATAGTTAACATTATGGCCTTCCATAGGTAACATCCCATAGGTAACATTATGGTCTCTCATTAGGTAACATCCCATAGGTAACATTATGGCCTTCCATAGGGAACATCCCATAGGTAACATCTCATAGGTAACATCCCATAGGTAACATTATGGCCTTCCATAGGGAACATCCCATAGGTAACATTATGGCCTTCCATAGGGAACATCCCATAGGTAACATCTCATAGGTAACATCCCATAGGTAACATTATGGCCTTCCATAGGTAACATCCCATAGGTAACATTATGACCTCTCATTAGGTAACATCCCATAGGTAACATCCCATAGGTAACATTATGGCCTTCCATAGGTAACATCCCATAGGTAACATTATGGCCTTCCATAGGGAACATCCCATAGGTAACATTATGGCCTTCCATAGGTAACATCCCATAGGTAACATTATGGCCTTCCATAGGTAACATCCCATAGTTAACATTATGGCCTCTCATAGGTAACATCCCATAGGTAACAGTATGGCCTTCCATAGGTAACATCCCATAGGTAACATTATGGCCTTCCACAGGTAACATCCCATAGGTAACATTATGGCCTCTCATTAGGTAACATCCCATAGGTAACATTATGGCCTCTCATTAGGTAACATCCCATAGGTAACATCTCATAGGTAACATCCCATAGGTAACATTATGGCCTTCCATAGGGAACATCCCATAGGTAACATTATGGCCTTCCATAGGTAACATCCCATAGGTAACATTATGGCCTTCCACAGGTAACATCCCATAGGTAACATTATGGCCTTCCACAGGTAACATCCCATAGGTAACATTATGGCCTCTCATTAGGTAACATCCCATAGGTAACATTATGGCCTCTCATTAGGTAACATCCCATAGGTAACATCTCATAGGTAACATCCCATAGGTAACATTATGGCCTTCCATAGGGAACATCCCATAGGTAACATTATGGCCTTCCACAGGTAACATCCCATAGGTGACATTATGGCCTCTCATAGGTAACATTATGCAAAGTTGCTTGACAAATGGTAAACCAGTTGCATTTATTTATGCATGCTGCATCAACTGAGGAATGTATTTTTAGATGTGACCCACAAGCTGGAGCTGTGACCCTCTTGTTTCTCATAGTGGAAGTCAAATGGCTTTCTGACAGAGAGAATGATGTCAATGGCTTTCTGACAGAGAGAATGATGTCAATGGCTTTCTGAGAGAAAGAATGATGTCAATGGCTTTCTGAGAGAGAGAAGGGACGTCAATGGGTTTCTAAAAGAATGTCAATGGCTTTCTGAGAGAGAGAAGGGGTGTTAAAATATATATCAGACAGTGGAAGAGATTCCCCATAGTGCAATACTTTTGATCAGAGCCTAAATCCCCCAGCAGGATAAATATATAATGATGAGCCCTCTAACCTCTCTATTGACCCCCAGGGAAGGAGAGACACAACATTCTATTACTGCTCCTAATTCCACTGTTATAAACATTCTATTACTGCTCCTAATTCCACTGTTATAAACATTCTATTACTGCTCTTAATTCCACTGTTATAAACATTCTATTACAGCTCCTAATTCCACTGTTATAAACATTCTATTACTGCTCCTAATTCCACTGTTATAAACATTCTATTACTGCTCCTAATTCCACTGTTATAAACATTCTATTACAGCTCCTAATTCCACTGTTATAAACATTCTATTACAGCTCCTAATTCCACTGTCATAAACATTCTATTACTGCTCCTAATTCCACTGTTATAAACATTCTCCAAGTCATGCGTCACCACTATAAATAGGAACCAAGATGAAATGTTCAGAGAAATGTAATTATATTTAATACCAAGATATTTTAGGGGGGTTTCAGAGGGCAACCAGTGGTGACATTCTGTAAAGCCTAGTGAATTCAGTCATATACCCTCAACTGATAGACTTGTGAAGAGTGAAAAAAAAGGTCAGAGACCCCTACAGTGCATTACATTCCTATATATTATCAAAGCAGTGCTCAGCAACCGGTCGATCGCCATCTTCAAGGCATTTCTAGCGGATCACCAAACATTTCAGTAGAAAAGCCAAAGGCATAAAGGCTTGAGTTCCTTTTTGTTTTCTTCGTGTTGTGCTGTTGGCGGTCGGTGCACTTGATGTACCAGGTAGGCAAAGTGTTCCCAGTTTGAACCATTTCATTTGTCTGAAAAGACAAACTTCCCCAACCCGGCGGACTCTTGAGATCGGTGGCTAAATCGACGGTGCCTACTGCGCTGGCCAATCGGATAGTTCAAATCACCGTGCCTCCCTACAGCTTCCACGACCCAGGCAAAGTTTGATACTCGAGGAAATGAAAGAGAGAGCAGGGACCGTGAGAGGCAGACCCTCTGCTGCTCTCTCTCCCTCCGCTGAGACTAATACCGTGTTCAAAACAACTGGGAACTTGGAAATGTCTGACTTCAGTACATTCAAGACAACTGGGAACTCTAAGGAATTTTTTTTTTTTAAAGGTCATCCAACTCGGAAACTCTGGCATCTTTCTAGAGCTCAGACTTACCGACCTGATGTTCACGGACGTCATCATTTGATCTCGTTTTTTCAGAGTTCCCAGTTGTCCTGAAAGCACCATGACCATCAGATGCATGTACCATCAGTCCAGTAAAAAACAATTCTCAATTTAGGCTCAGTATGTTCTACACAAACTGATATATTGTTATTAAAGCTTAAGTTTCAAAATATAATATGGTCTGAGAGGAACAATATTGGCAGGCCAGGCATATTTTTTTTATTTTTACCTTTATTTAACTAGGCAAGTCAGTTAAGAACAAATTCTTATTTTCAATGACGGCCTAGGAACAGTGGGTTAACTGCCTGTTCAGGGGCAGAACGACAGATTTGTACCTTGTCAGCTCGGGGGTTTGAACTTGCAACCTTCCGGTTACTAGTCCAACGCTCTAACCACTAGGCTACCCTGCCGCCCCATATAGCCAATATATGATGTGATAACGTTTCAGGCCTACTGCACAAACCTCATTCCTAGCGAACTGGTTTAATTAGGTTCATGATAACTTTGACCACTGTTCTAAAGGGTCTGAGCCATAGATGTAAAGCTATTATATTAGCTATGAGCTGAGAGGGGGAGGCAGAGCACTGGCCCCAGCCTCAGCTCTCATGTTAGGTTGCTGTATACTACTCATCTCATTTACACCATGTGGGCTGCCAAGTTAGGCTACTGTGGGCTGCCAAGTTAGGCTACTGTGGGCTGCCAAGTTAGGCTACTGTGGGCTGCCAAGTTAGGCTACTGTGGGCTGCCAAGTTAGGCTACTGTGGGCTGCCAAGTTAGGCTACTGTGGGCTGCCAAGTTAGGCTACTGTGGGCTGCCAAGTTAGGCTACTGTGGGCTGCCAAGTTAGGCTACTGTGGGCTGCCAAGTTAGGCTACTGTGGGCTGCCAAGTTAGGCTACTGTGGACTGCCAAGTTAGGCTACTGTGGGCTGCCAAGTTAGGCTACTGTGGGCTGCCAAGTTAGGCTACTGTGGGCTGCCAAGTTAGGCTACTGTGGACTGCCAAGTTAGGCTACTGTGGGCTGCCAAGTTAGGCTACTGTGGGCTGCCAAGTTAGGCTACACTGGCACACACACTGCACTGCTTTGCTTTATCTTGGTCAGGTTGCAGTTGTAAATGAGAACTTGTTCTCAACTAGCCTACCTGGTTAAATAAAGGTGAAATTAAAAATTAAAGGTGTTGGCAGCCTACTCTTCAGATATCACCTCCCGTCTCACCTCCCGTCCCACCTCCCGTCCCACCTCCCGTCCCACCTCCCGTCAGGCCTGACCAGATGTGGTACTCACAAGTAATCCAATCATAGCGGTTTCAGACAGCACTGCTTACCTCAGCAAGCCATTGATCTCCGCAATAGCAGCCACAGTGTGTGTACAACCCAAATGTCACCCTATATAGTGCACTACTTTCTACCAGAGACCTGATCAAAAGTAGTGCACTATATAGGGAATAGGGTACCATTTGGGACGTAGACCTACTGCTGATCTTACTCTAAATCCCTGCCTCTTTACTATAATGGTTAAGAGCTAGAGAAATCAATACCCTCTGAAGGGAGCGTCAAAGTCAGGAGTGAATAGACTGACACTTTAAGCCATTTTCCTGCTATTACTTCTCCAGTGCTGCATTTTTACCCACACCACCGAGCGAATTACCCCCCTCACCCGGCTCCCGCTGCCGAGACTGATTTAAATAGTAAAACGTCAACAACAACAACAAAGACAGGTGTCCTATCGCTGCCTGCAAATTTATTTTTTTATATATTTTTTTTACCTTTATTTAACTAGGCAGGTCAGTTAAGAACAAATTCTTATTTTCAAGTGGGTTAACTGCCTGTTCAGGGGCAGAACGACAGATTTGTACCTTGTCAGCTCGGGGATTTGAACTTGCAACCTTCCGGTTACTAGCCCAACTGTCTCAAACCACTAGGCTACCCTGCCGCCCCAAATCACCCATAGCGACACGGCAAGTCGCCAGGTAACAGTGGAACACACTGTTCACAGTCCAGTGAGCACCAGAGCAGATACCCCAGACCGTCTATGTCTGCGTGGGGGCATTCTAATTAGATTCTAATGTGGCATATCAGCTCTACATGTTATGTAAGGACATTGCTGCACATTCCTGACCAGTGATGTATATTAAGGGACTATTTCATAGTCAAGTAACTGGTGATCACTGCATTCATAGGAGGAGTTATTGACTGGTAGAGTTGCTCCCGTGACCTACGTCACTAACACTTAGATCCCTTCCTTTCAACCTGACCTTTTCTGTTTCCTGACAATAGACAAACTGTTGGGGCAAAAAGGAGCAGAGTGTAACTGCATGGGTTCATCATATGACTGAGTCACACACACACAACCCAGGCTGCACTAAGTAAAGTCCTACTGAAAGAATACCGTGGCAGTGGCACAGATCACCAACATCAAAGCATCATCAAATAGACATTCCACTTTAAACATGAGGAGAATAACTAATACAGAGAGACAGACAGACAGAGGGAGGGAGGGAGACATGAAGACATAAAGACAGGGACATGGAGAGAGATACAGAAAAAGAGAGGGAGAGAGACAGACATGAAGACATAAAGAGAGGGACATGGAGAGAGAGACAGACATGAAGACATAAAGACAGGGACATGGAGAGAGAGACAGACAAAGAGAGGGAGACAGACATGAAGACAAAGAGAGGGACATGGAGAGAGAGACAGACAAAGAGAGGGAGACAGACATGAAGACATAAAGACAGGGACATAGAGAGAGACAGACAAAGAGAGGGAGACAGACATGAAGACAAAGACAGGGACATAGAGAGAGACAGACAAAGAGAGGGAGACAGACATGAAGACAGGGACATAGAGAGAGACAGACAAAGAGAGGGAGACAGACATGAAGACAAAGACAGGGACATAGAGAGAGACAGACAAAGAGAGGGAGACAGACATGAAGACAAAGACAGGGACATAGAGAGAGACAGACAAAGAGAGGGAGACAGACATGAAGACATAAAGACAGGGACATAGAGAGAGACAGACAAAGAGAGGGAGACAGACATGAAGACAAAGACAGGGACATAGAGAGAGACAGACAAAGAGAGGGAGACAGACATGAAGACAGGGACATGGAGAGAGAGACATAAAAAGAAAGAGGAAAATGGAGAGACATAACAGAGAGAAAAAAAACGAGAGAAAAACGAGTGACAGAGAGGAGAAAAGCATTGTAACCTACAGGAGTTCCTGGAGCTGCTCCCTGGAGAGGACATGACTGGTGTCCTGGTGATCGTGACGACCCAGGCCGGCCCAGACCCCGAGCGGAGAGCGAGACCAGACGCTCAGCTATGCCACGGCTACACCACCACTACAGCTAACCCCCCATTCTGCATCGACAGAGTGGTTACACACTACCTCGCTCGGACGGATAACGCTTCTGTGCTGCCAAACACACACACACACCGCGATGCTGTGAGGGAGCACGTGCAGTACTGCCAGGCTGAGGAGACACTGCTGTAGTGGTAAGGAGAGAGGATGGGAGGGCTGCCTGGGAGTGTACCACTCACTTCTCACAAGAGGGGGAGGTCTGCCTGGGAGTGTACCACTCACTTCTCACAAGAGGGGGAGGGCTGCCTGGGAGTGTACCACTCACTTCTCACAAGAGGGGGAGGGCTGCCTGGGAGTGTACCACTCACTTCTCACAAGAGGGGGAGGTCTGCCTGGGAGTGTACCACTCACTTCTCACAAGAGGGGGAGGGGCTTCTAATAATAAAGACAGACAGTGGGAAACCTAGGCAGCATCATAAATGCCACCCTCTTCCCTACATAGTGCACTGCTTTTGGAAGTAGTGCACTAAACAACCTGCCAATTACCTTGTTGTTGTGCCCCCCTTGTTGTTGTTGTCCCCTTGTTGTTGTTGTCCCCCCCCCCAAGTTCATCAAATGTCTACCCTGCTAGACCTGCCCCGGTCAACTTTAAGTGCTGTTTTTGTGAAGTGAAAACATCTAGGAGCAACAACGGCTCAGCCATGAAGTGGTAGACCACAGTGCCCTCAGACATGCCACATTTTGTTGTGTTACAGCCTGAATTCAAAACAGATTAAATATATATTTTTCCCCTCACCCATCTACACACAATACCCCATAATGACAAAGTGAAAACATGTTGAGAAACATTTGCAAATTTATTGAAAATTAAAAACACAAATATCTCATTCACACCTCTTTGCCGCGACACTCCAAATTGAGCTCAGCTGCATCCAATTTCCTTTGATCATCCTAGGACCACTGCCTTAGACAGCTATTTATAACGTCCAGGTTCAGAAATGCCCAGAGCAACTAGCCCATGTCAGCTAACGTTGTTTTAGCTAGGGGTTGTTTTTTTAGCCCTTTGATTTTGTTATAATGTTTGAGTCACTCAGATATCATACGAACACATGGCAAAACGTGTAGAATTGCAAGAAATTTGCTTTAAAACTGCAAAATGTTCTCTCCGCCAACAAGAGGCGTGTGAACAATGTGTCATGGCCAGTGGTTGTGCCCATTGAAATAGATGTGTCGCGTTCCCCAAGGAACAAAGGTTTCTTCCTAGGTTCCTGCCTTTCTAGGGAGTTGTTCCTAGCCACCGTGCTTCTACACCTGCATTGCTTTCTGTTTGGGGTTGTAGGCTGGGTTTCTGTACAGCACTTTGAGATATCAGTTGATGTACGAAGGGCTTTATAAATACATTTGATTTAATCCTGTGTGAAAATGTTTGGGAACCACTGAGCTACTGTACAATCTGCATATCATAATGCTATGCAAATGACCATGTAATTAACCTTATCCTAGGCATTTGCTATATAAAGATACATTTAATGTATGGTGCTCCTTCCAAGTTGAGTTAAAATGGTCTTTTTGCTGAAGAGAATCTCTTAAGAGATATTGATTGAGATTGATCTCTATAGAGACTACTGTGGAGGAGGGATTGACACACCTACTGCATTAGAAATTCAAAGCACCTAGCTAGATGAGTTTCTATAAAAGAACCACACAACTTCCATGTCTTTAGTTAAGATCCCTGACAGTGAAATAGATTCTGTGACTGAGCTTAGAACAGTCTCCTCCCGTCCGTTCCATCTGTGGTCAAGACACGGTCACGCCCGTTCCGTCTGCGGTCAAGACACGGTCACGCCCGTTCCGTCTGCGGTCAAGACACGGTCACGCCCGTTCCGTCTGCGGTCAAGACACGGTCACGCCCGTTCCGTCTGCGGTCACGCCTGTTTCGTCTGCGGTCAAGACACAGTCACGCCCGTTCCGTCTGCGGTCAAGACGCGGTCACGCCCGTTCCGTCTGCGGTCAAGACACGGTCACGCCCGTTCCGTCTGCGGTCAAGACACGGTCACGCCCGTTCCGTCTGTGGTTAAGACACAGTCACGCCCGTTCTGTCTGCGGTCAAGACGCGGTCACGCCCGTTCCGTCTGCGGTCAAGACGCGGTCACGCCCGTTCCGTCTGTGGTCAAGACACGGTCACGCCCGTTCCGTCTGCGGTCAAGACACGGTCACGCCCGTTCCGTCTGCGGTCACGCCTGTTCCGTCTGCGGTCAAGACACAGTCACGCCCGTTCCGTCTGCGGTCAAGACGCGGTCACGCCCGTTCCGTCTGCGGTCAAGACACGGTCACGCCCGTTCCGTCTGCGGTCAAGACACGGTCACGCCCGTTCCGTCTGTGGTTAAGACACAGTCACGCCCGTTCTGTCTGCGGTCAAGACGCGGTCACGCCCGTTCCGTCTGCGGTCAAGACGCGGTCACGCCCGTTCCGTCTGCGGTCAAGACGCGGTCACGCCCGTTCCTTCTGTGGTCAAGACACGGTCACGCCCGTTCCGTCTGAGGTCAAGACACAGTCACGCCAGTTCCGTCTGAGGTCAAGACACAGTCACGCCAGTTCCGTCTGTGGTCAAGACGCGGTCACGCCCAATCCGTCTGTGGTTAAGACACAGTCACGCCCGTTCCGTCTGTGGTCACGCCCGTTCCGTCTGAGGTCAAGACACAGTCACGCCCGTTCCGTCTGTGGTCAAGACACAGTCACGCCCGTTCCGTCTGTGGTCAAGACACAGTCACGCCCGTTCCGTCTGTGGTCAAGACGCGGTCACGCCCGTTCCGTCTGTGGTCAAGACACAGTCACGCCCGCTCCGTCTGCGGTCAAGACACGGTCACGCTCGTTCCGTCTGTGGTTAAGACACAGTCACGCCCATTCCGTCTGTGGTCAAGACACAGTCACGCCCATTCCGTCTGTGGTCAAGACACAGTCACGCCCGTTCCGTCTGTGGTTAAGACACAGTCACGCCCATTCCGTCTGCGGTCAAGACACAGTCACGCCCATTCCGTCTGTGGTCAAGACACAGTCACGCCCGTTCCGTCTGTGGTCACGCCCGTTCCGTCTGCGGTCAAGACACGGTCACGCCCGTTCCGTCTGTGGTTAAGACACAGTCATGCCCGTTCCGTCTGCGGTCAAGACACAGTCACGCCCATTCCGTCTGTGGTCAAGACACAGTCACGCCCATTCCGTCTGTGGTCAAGACACAGTCACGCCCATTCCGTCTGTGGTCAAGACACAGTCACGCACGTTCCGTCTGTGGTTAAGACACAGTCACGCCCATTCCGTCTGCGGTCAAGACACAGTCATGCCCATTCCGTCTGTGGTCAAGACACGGTCACGCCCAATCCGTCTGCGGTTAAGACACAGTCACGCCCGTTCCGTCTGCGGTCAGGGCACGCCCAATCCGTCTGTGGTCAAGACATGGTCACGCCCGTTCCGTCTGCGGTCAAGACACGGTCACGCCCATTCCGTCTGCGGTCAAGACACGGTCACGCCCGTTCCGTCTGAGGTCAAGACACGGTCACGCCCGTTCCGTCTGAGGTCAAGACACAGTCACGCCAGTTCCGTCTGCGGTCAAGACGCGGTCACGCCCAATCCGTCTGTGGTCAAGACATGGTCACGCCCGTTCCGTCTGCGGTCAAGACACGGTCACGCCCATTCCGTCTGCGGTCAAGAAACGGTCACGGCCATTCCGTCTGCGGTCAAGACACGGTCACGCCCGTTCCGTCTGCGGTCAAGACACGGTCACGCCCGTTCCGTCTGCGGTCAAGACGCGGTCACGCCCGTTCCGTCTGCGGTCAAGACGCGGTCACGCCCGTTCCGTCTGTGGTCAAGACGCGGTCACGCCCGTTCCGTCTGTGGTCAAGACACAGTCACGCCCATTCCGTCTGCGGTCAAGACACAGTCACGCCCATTCCGTCTGTGGTCAAGACACAGTCACGCCCGTTCCGTCTGTGGTCACGCCCGTTCCGTCTGCGGTCAAGACACGGTCACGCCCGTTCCGTCTGTGGTTAAGACACAGTCATGCCCGTTCCGTCTGCGGTCAAGACACAGTCACGCCCATTCCGTCTGTGGTCAAGACACAGTCACGCCCATTCCGTCTGTGGTCAAGACACAGTCACGCCCGTTCCGTCTGTGGTCAAGACGCGGTCACGCCCGTTCCGTCTGTGGTCAAGACACAGTCACGCCCGCTCCGTCTGCGGTCAAGACACGGTCACGCTCGTTCCGTCTGTGGTTAAGACACAGTCACGCCCATTCCGTCTGTGGTCAAGACACAGTCACGCCCATTCCGTCTGTGGTCAAGACACAGTCACGCCCGTTCCGTCTGTGGTTAAGACACAGTCACGCCCATTCCGTCTGCGGTCAAGACACAGTCACGCCCATTCCGTCTGTGGTCAAGACACAGTCACGCCCGTTCCGTCTGTGGTCACGCCCGTTCCGTCTGCGGTCAAGACACGGTCACGCCCGTTCCGTCTGTGGTTAAGACACAGTCATGCCCGTTCCGTCTGCGGTCAAGACACAGTCACGCTCATTCCGTCTGTGGTCAAGACACAGTCACGCCCATTCCGTCTGTGGTCAAGACACAGTCACGCCCATTCCGTCTGTGGTCAAGACACAGTCACGCACGTTCCGTCTGTGGTTAAGACACAGTCACGCCCATTCCGTCTGCGGTCAAGACACAGTCATGCCCATTCCGTCTGTGGTCAAGACACGGTCACGCCCAATCCGTCTGCGGTTAAGACACAGTCACGCCCGTTCCGTCTGCGGTCAGGGCACGCCCAATCCGTCTGTGGTCAAGACATGGTCACGCCCGTTCCGTCTGCGGTCAAGACACGGTCACGCCCATTCCGTCTGCGGTCAAGACACGGTCACGCCCGTTCCGTCTGAGGTCAAGACACGGTCACGCCCGTTCCGTCTGAGGTCAAGACACAGTCACGCCAGTTCCGTCTGCGGTCAAGACGCGGTCACGCCCAATCCGTCTGTGGTCAAGACATGGTCACGCCCGTTCCGTCTGCGGTCAAGACACGGTCACGCCCATTCCGTCTGCGGTCAAGAAACGGTCACGGCCATTCCGTCTGCGGTCAAGACACGGTCACGCCCGTTCCGTCTGCGGTCAAGACACGGTCACGCCCGTTCCGTCTGCGGTCAAGACGCGGTCACGCCCGTTCCGTCTGCGGTCAAGACGCGGTCACGCCCGTTCCGTCTGTGGTCAAGACGCGGTCACGCCCGTTCCGTCTGCGGTCGAGACACAAGCCTTTAGTTTAATCTCACATTAGCTCAGCAGCTCTCTCTCTCTTTCTACTAGAAAGGCTCTGCTCCTGCAGTACTGAACAAGACCACACTGCTTCAAGGTAGCATCCCAAATGGCACCCTATTGACCAGGGCCCAGGCCAAAAATAGTGCACTATATAGGGTATTGGGTGCTATTTGGGATACAGACACTGCATAAATTCTGACTGAACAAATCTAAAAGTGTAGAGAACAGACATATAAAATATAAATCTCTGAAAAGAGATGCAATTTATGTCTCAGCTTCCTTATGTCTCAGCTTGCTTATGTCTCAGCTTGCTTATGTCTCAGCTTGCTTATGTCTCAGCTTCCTTATGTCTCAGCTTCCTCATGTCTCAGCTTCCTCATGTCTCAGCTTCCTCATGTCTCAGCTTCCTCATGTCTCAGCTTCCTCATGTCTCAGCTTCCTCATGTCTCAGCTTCCTCATGTCTCAGCTTCCTCATGTCTCAGCTTCCTCATGTCTCAGCTCCCTCATGTCTCAGCTCCCTCATGTCTCAGCTCCCTCATGTCTCAGCTCCCTCATGTCTCAGCTCCCTCATGTCTCAGCTTCCTCATGTCTCAGCTTCCTTATGTCTCAGCTTCCTCATGTCTCAGCTTCCTCATGTCTCAGCTTCCTTATGTCTCAGCTTGCTGAAGGGGACAAACGACTATCTAATTCCTTTCTTTCTTTAACTCCTTACTGTGCCATTATCTCTGTGGTGTATCTAATGTGATAGATCACTCCGACTAAAAGAGCAAGGTGGTGGGGTGTTCTAAACAGGTCCCATCCTGCCTACAACAGGAAATTAACGTCATGCATAATGAGGCGAGGAGAATTTCAAGGAAATGTACCCCCCCTTAAAGCTAAAATCTGGTGTCTTACTGCTATTCTGGCCCATTCAGTTGAATGTATATGTTAATACGAAATAAAAGCCACAAATATAAATAATAAAAGCCACGTATGAATATTAACTATACAAAAAGAATATGTGTTCTACCACGTAACATTTCCAGATGAGAATATCATTGGACAATAACATTTCACAGAGAACAGCCTACCTGTTTAAAAGACCACAACAGACACACTCATTGATCGCCTTCCATTATTCATATCCTGAGAACGCAACTCTGCATAGCAACATCCAAATCGCTATTTTCTTTTTTAGTACCACACACACACTAGTAAAGTGGTTATTGAATGGCTCATGAATGATTCATTATAGACACTGGACAGGACTAAGCTTCTAGCGTCAAACTCTTTTCTGGACACATCACTGTCAGGCAGACCTTTACAGTCAGGTTGATCCATCTCTCCTCGACCTCCTCCTCCCCTCCCACATCATCTCTGCTCCCCTCCTCCTCCCCTCCCACATCATCTCTCCTCCCCTCCCACATCATCTCTCCTCTCCTCCCCTCCTCCTCCTCCCCTCCTCCTCCCACATCATCTCTCCTCCCCTCCTCCTCCCCTCCTCCTCCCCTCCCACATCATCTCTGCTCCCCTCCTCCTCCCCTCCCACATCATCTCTGCTCCCCTCCTCCTCCCCTCCCACATCATCTCTCCTCCCATCCTCCTCCCCTCCCACATCATCTCTCCTCCCATCCTCCTCCCCTCCCACATCATCTCTCCTCCCCTCCTCCTCCCCTCCCACATCATCTCTCCTCCCCTCCCTGTGTCTGCGTCCCAAATGACACTCTATTCCCTATTTAGTGCACGACCGGACCTCTGGTCAAAAGCAGTGCACTATATAGAGAACAGGGTATCCTTTGGGATTCAGCCTGGGAGCCAGTAAACTGCCTCCAACAAGGGAATCTCATCATGTTCGCTTCGATAACGTCACAACTAGCTATTCTGTGAGAATACTGTGTATATAGCTGTGAAACATATTTTATTCCCTGGGGGGGGGGGTTCACGTTAAGAGGTCATTAAACTAATGAGCGTGCACATCAATTACGTTGAGATGTTGAGCAAAACCACAGTCATGATGATGTTCTCTTTCAGGTCTGTCTGCCAGACGGCGTCTCAGTCCAGGACGATTCTGTCACACACACACGCCTGTCACACACACACACACACACACACACAAAACCGCTAGAAATAGTGAGTTCTGTATTGAATTGATCTGCATCCCATTCAGTGAGAGTGACAGGCCCTTTAGTGGAGATCCATCATATTATGATCCGGTATAAAGTAAAGATGGAGTGATTCTATTGGAGGTGAAGTAACGTAATGTCACACTGTTCATTCTATTGGAGGTGATGTAACGTTGTAATGTCACACTGTTCATTCTATTGGAGGTGAAGTAACGTAATGTCACACTGTTCATTCTATTGGAGGTGAAGTAACGTTGTAATGTCACACTGTTCATTCTATTGGAGGTGATGTAACGTTGTAATGTCACACTGTTCATTCTATTGGAGGTGATGTAACGTTGTAATGTCACACTGTTCATTCTATTGGAGGTGAAGTAACGTTGTAATGTCACACTGTTCATTCTATTGGAGGTGATGTAACGTTGTAATGTCACACTGTTCATTCTATTGGAGGTGATGTAACGTTGTAATGTCACACTGTTCATTCTATTGGAGGTGAAGTAATGTTGTAATGTCACACTGTTCATTCTATTGGAGGTGATGTAACGTTGTAATGTCACACTGTTCATTCTATTGGAGGTGATGTAACGTTGTAATGTCACACTGTTCATTCTATTGGAGGTGATGTAACGTTGTAATGTCACACTGTTCATTCTATTGGAGGTGAAGTAATGTTGTAATGTCACACTGTTCATTCTATTGGAGGTGAAGTAACATTGTAATGTCACACTGTTCATTCTATTGGAGGTGAAGAAACGCTGTAATGTCACACTGTTCATTCTATTGGAGGTGAAGAAACGCTGTAATGTCACACTGTTCATTCTATTGGAGGTGATGTAACGTTGTAATGTCACACTGTTCATTCTATTGGAGGTGAAGTAACATTGTAATGTCACACTGTTCATTCTATTGGAGGTGAAGAAACGCTGTAATGTCACACTGTTCATTCTATTGGAGGTGATGTAACGTTGTAATGTCACACTGTTCATTCCATTGGAGGTGAAGTAACATTGTAATGTAGTATGAAGATCCATACCAGAACCAGGATATTCCTGCTGAGAGGTTCATTATGACGGAGAGGTCAATGTGACGGAGCTTGTGACAATACTCTTACTGACAATACTGTTCTGTTTAGAGGGGATCTTACTGACTGTACAGAATACTGTTCTGTTTAGAGGACATCTTACTGACTGTACAGAATACTGTTCTGTTTAGAGGAGATCTTACTGACAATACTGTTCTGTTTAGAGGGGATCTTACTGACTGTACAGAATACTGTTCTGTTTAGAGGACATCTTACTGACTGTACAGAATACTGTTCTGTTTAGAGGACATCTTACTGACTGTACAGAATACTGTTCTGTTTAGAGGACATCTTACTGACTGTACAGAATACTGTTCTGTTTAGAGGACATCTTACTGACTGTACAGAATACTGTTCTGTTTAGAGGACATCTTACTGACAATACTGTTCTGTTTAGAGGACATCTTACTGACAATACTGTTCTGTTTAGAGGACATCTTACTGACTGTACAGAATACTGTTCTGTTTAGAGGACATCTTACAGACTGTACAGAATACTGTTCTGTTTAGAGGAGATCTTACTGACAATACTGTTCTGTTTAGAGGACATCTTACTGACTGTACAGAATACTGTTCTGTTTAGAGGACATCTTACTGACAATACTGTTCTGTTTAGAGGACATCTTACTGACAATACTGTTCTGTTTAGAGGACATCTTACTGACTGTACAGAATACTGTTCTGTTTAGAGGACATCTTACAGACTGTACAGAATACTGTTCTGTTTAGAGGAGATCTTACTGACAATACTGTTCTGTTTAGAGGACATCTTACTGACTGTACAGAATAATGTTCTGTTTAGAGGGGATCTTACTGACTGTACAGAATACTGTTCTGTTTAGAGGACATCTTACTGACAATACTGTTCTGTTTAGAGGACATCTTACTGACTGTACAGAATACTGTTCTGTTTAGAGGGGATCTTACTGACTGTACAGAATACTGTTCTGTTTAGAGGACATCTTACTGACTGTACAGAATACTGTTCTGTTTAGAGGACATCTTACTGACTGTACAGAATACTGTTCTGTTTAGAGGACATCTTACTGACAATACTGTTCTGTTTAGAGGACATCTTACTGACTGTACAGAATACTGTTCTGTTTAGAGGACATCTTACTGACTGTACAGAATACTGTTCTGTTTAGATGACATCTTACTGACTGTACAGAATACTGTTCTGTTTAGAGGACATCTTACTGACTGTACAGAATACTGTTCTGTTTAGAGGACATCTTACTGACTGTACAGAATACTGTTCTGTTTAGATGACATCTTACTGACTGTACAGAATACTGTTCTGTTTAGAGGACATCTTACTGACTGTACAGAATACTGTTCTGTTTAGAGGACATCTTACTGACAATACTGTTCTGTTTAGAGGACATCTTACTGACTGTACAGAATACTGTTCTGTTTAGAGGACATCTTACTGACTGTACAGAATACTGTTCTGTTTAGATGACATCTTACTGACTGTACAGAATACTGTTCTGTTTAGAGGACATCTTACTGACTGTACAGAATACTGTTCTGTTTAGAGGACATCTTACTGACTGTACAGAATACTGTTCTGTTTAGAGGACATCTTACTGACTGTACAGAATACTGTTCTGTTTAGATGACATCTTACTGACTGTACAGCATACTGTTCTGTTTAGAGGACATCTTACTGACTGTACAGAATACTGTTCTGTTTAGAGGACATCTTACTGACTGTACAGAATACTGTTCTGTTTAGAGGACATCTTACTGACTGTACAGAATACTGTTCTGTTTAGAGGACATCTTACTGACTGTACAGAATACTGTTCTGTTTAGAGGACATCTTACTGACTGTACAGAATACTGTTCTGTTTAGAGGACATCTTACTGACAATACTGTTCTGTTTAGAGGACATCTTACTGACTGTACAGAATACTGTTCTGTTTAGATGACATCTTACTGACTGTACAGAATACTGTTCTGTTTAGAGGACATCTTACTGACAATACTGTTCTGTTTAGAGGACATCTTACTGACTGTACAGAATACTGTTCTGTTTAGAGGACATCTTACTGACTGTACAGAATACTGTTCTGTTTAGAGGACATCTTACTGACAATACTGTTCTGTTTAGAGGACATCTTACTGACAATACTGTTCTGTTTAGAGGACATCTTACTGACTGTACAGAATACTGTTCTGTTTAGAGGACATCTTACTGACTGTACAGGATAATGTTCTGTTTAGATGGGTTCTGTTTAGAGGGGTTCTTACCTTTGAGAGACTCCAGCTCTTTCCTGTGAAAGAAAATAGGAACAACAGTTAGAAGCAGTCTTTTCACTAGAGTCACTCACGCTCTGAGCCAGAGTCTTTACAGCTTGTTCCTTAACTATCTATGAAGACAAACTGCAGGCCCAGAAATAACAGCAAGACGTTTCAATTGTAACATGCTTTTCATTTAACAACAACTGCAAAGTGCTGCTACAGTGAGTCCATAACTACATGATGCTCATTCTAAAGCTTCATTCAGATACAGCAGAGTTCAGCTCCTCTCTCTAGTCTACAACCTCAGGTGAACAGTAACCTCCCATCAGCTCCTCTCTCTCTCTAGTCTACACCCTCAGATGAACAGTAACCTCCCATCAGCTCCTCTCTCTCTCTAGTCTCTACCCTCAGATGAACAGTAACCTCCCATCAGCTCCTCTCTCTAGTCTACACCTTCAGATGAACAGTAACCTCCCATCAGCTCCTCTCTCTCTCTAGTCTCTACCCTCAGATGAACAGTAACCTCCCATCAGCTCCTCTCTCTCTCTAGTCTCTACCCTCAGATGAACAGTAACCTCCCATCAGCTCCTCTCTCTAGTCTACACCCTCAGATGAACAGTAACCTCCCATCAGCTCCTCTCTCTAGTCTATACCCTCAGATGAACAGTAACCTCCCATCAGCTCCTCTCTCTCTCTAGTCTACACCGTCAGATGAACAGTAACCTCCCATCAGCTCCTCTCTCTCTCTAGTCTCTACCCTCAGATGAACAGTAACCTCCCATCAGCTCCTCTCTCTATAGTCTCTACACTCAGATGAACAGTAACCTCCCATCAGCTCCTCTCTCTCTCTAGTCTATACCCTCAGATGAACAGTAAGCCTCCCATCAGCTCCTCTCTCTCTCTAGTCTCTACCCTCAGATGAACAGTAACCTCCCATCAGCTCCTCTCTCTCTAGTCTCTACCCTCAGATGAACAATAACCTCCCATCAGCTCCTCTCTCTAGTCTCTACCTTCAGATGAACAGTAACCTCCCATCAGCTCCTCTCTCTAGTCTCTACCCTCAGATGAACAGTAACCTCCCATCAGCTCCTCTCTCTAGTCTCTACCCTCAGATGAACAGTAACCTCCCATCAGCTCCTCTCTCTAGTCTCTACCCTCAGATGAACAGTAACCTCCATCAGCTCCGCTCTCTAGTCTCTACCCTCAGATGAACAATAACCTCCCATCAGCTCCTCTCTCTAGTCTCTACCCTCAGATGAACAGTAACCTCCCATCAGCTCCTCTCTCTCTCTAGTCTCTACCCTCAGATGAACAGTAACCTCCCATCAGCTCCTCTCTCTCTATAGTCTATACCCTCAGATGAACAATAACCTCCTATCAGCTCCTCTCTCTCTCTAGTCTCTACCCTCAGATGAACAGTAACCTCCCATCAGCTCCTCTCTCTAGTCTATACCCTCAGATGAACAATAAAATCCTATCAGCTCCTCTCTCTCTCTAGTCTCTACCCTCAGATGAACAGTAACCTCCCATCAGCTCCTCTCTCTAGTCTCTACCCTCAGATGAACAGTAACCTCCCATCAGCTCCTCTCTCTAGTCTACACCCTCAGATGAACAATAACCTCCTATCAGCTCCTCTCTCTAGTCTCTACCCTCAGATGAACAATAACCTCCTATCAGCTCCTCTCTCTAGTCTCTACCCTCAGATGAACAGTAACCTCCCATCAGCTCCTCTCTCTAGTCTATACCCTCAGATGAACAGTAACCTCCCATCAGCTCCCCTCTCTAGTCTCTACCCTCAGATGAACAGTAACCTCGCATCAGCTCCTCTCTCTCTCTAGTCTCTACCCTCAGATGAACAGTAACCTCCCATCAGCTCCTCTCTCTCTCTAGTCTATACCCTCAGATGAACAGTAAGCCTCCCATCAGCTCCTCTCTCTCTCTAGTCTCTACCCTCAGATGAACAGTAACCTCCCATCAGCTCCTCTCTCTCTAGTCTCTACCCTCAGATGAACAATAACCTCCCATCAGCTCCTCTCTCTAGTCTCTACCTTCAGATGAACAGTAACCTCCCATCAGCTCCTCTCTCTAGTCTCTACCCTCAGATGAACAGTAACCTCCCATCAGCTCCTCTCTCTAGTCTCTACCCTCAGATGAACAGTAACCTCCCATCAGCTCCTCTCTCTAGTCTCTACCCTCAGATGAACAGTAAACTCCATCAGCTCCGCTCTCTAGTCTCTACCCTCAGATGAACAATAACCTCCCATCAGCTCCTCTCTCTAGTCTCTACCCTCAGATGAACAGTAACCTCCCATCAGCTCTTCTCTCTCTCTAGTCTCTACCCTCAGATGAACAGTAACCTCCCATCAGCTCCTCTCTCTCTATAGTCTATACCCTCAGATGAACAATAACCTCCTATCAGCTCCTCTCTCTCTCTAGTCTCTACCCTCAGATGAACAGTAACCTCCCATCAGCTCCTCTCTCTAGTCTATACCCTCAGATGAACAATAAAATCCTATCAGCTCCTCTCTCTCTCTCTAGTCTCTACCCTCAGATGAACAGTAACCTCCCATCAGCTCCTCTCTCTAGTCTCTACCTTCAGATGAACAGTAACCTCCCATCAGCTCCTCTCTCTAGTCTCTACCCTCAGATGAACAGTAACCTCCCATCAGCTCCTCTCTCTAGTCTCTACCCTCAGATGAACAGTAACCTCCCATCAGCTCCTCTCTCTAGTCTCTACCCTCAGATGAACAGTAAACTCCATCAGCTCCGCTCTCTAGTCTCTACCCTCAGATGAACAATAACCTCCCATCAGCTCCTCTCTCTAGTCTCTACCCTCAGATGAACAGTAACCTCCCATCAGCTCTTCTCTCTCTCTAGTCTCTACCCTCAGATGAACAGTAACCTCCCATCAGCTCCTCTCTCTCTATAGTCTATACCCTCAGATGAACAATAACCTCCTATCAGCTCCTCTCTCTCTCTAGTCTCTACCCTCAGATGAACAGTAACCTCCCATCAGCTCCTCTCTCTAGTCTATACCCTCAGATGAACAATAAAATCCTATCAGCTCCTCTCTCTCTCTCTAGTCTCTACCCTCAGATGAACAGTAACCTCCCATCAGCTCCTCTCTCTAGTCTCTACCCTCAGATGAACAGTAACCTCCCATCAGCTCCTCTCTCTAGTCTACACCCTCAGATGAACAATAACCTCCTATCAGCTCCTCTCTCTAGTCTCTACCCTCAGATGAACAATAACCTCCTATCAGCTCCTCTCTCTAGTCTCTACCCTCAGATGAACAGTAACCTCCCATCAGCTCCTCTCTCTAGTCTATACCCTCAGATGAACAGTAACCTCCCATCAGCTCCCCTCTCTAGTCTCTACCCTCAGATGAACAGTAACCTCGCATCAGCTCCTCTCTCTCTCTAGTCTCTACCCTCAGATGAACAGTAACCTCCCATCAGCTCCTCTCTCTCTCTAGTCTCTACCCTCAGATGAACAGTAACCTCCTATCAGCTCCTCTCTCTCTCTAGTCTACACCCTCAGATGAACAGTAACCTCCCATCAGCTCCCCTCTCTAGTCTCTACCCTCAGATGAACAGTAACCTCGCATCAGCTCCTCTCTCTCTCTAGTCTCTACCCTCAGATGAACAGTAACCTCCCATCAGCTCCTCTCTCTAGTCTATACCCTCAGATGAACAGTAACCTCCCATCAGCTCCTCTCTCTCTCTAGTCTACACCGTCAGATGAACAGTAACCTCCCATCAGCTCCTCTCTCTCTCTAGTCTCTACCCTCAGATGAACAGTAACCTCCCATCAGCTCCTCTCTCTATAGTCTCTACACTCAGATGAACAGTAACCTCCCATCAGCTCCTCTCTCTCTCTAGTCTATACCCTCAGATGAACAGTAAGCCTCCCATCAGCTCCTCTCTCTCTCTAGTCTCTACCCTCAGATGAACAGTAACCTCCCATCAGCTCCTCTCTCTCTAGTCTCTACCCTCAGATGAACAATAACCTCCCATCAGCTCCTCTCTCTAGTCTCTACCTTCAGATGAACAGTAACCTCCCATCAGCTCCTCTCTCTAGTCTCTACCCTCAGATGAACAGTAACCTCCCATCAGCTCCTCTCTCTAGTCTCTACCCTCAGATGAACAGTAACCTCCCATCAGCTCCTCTCTCTAGTCTCTACCCTCAGATGAACAGTAACCTCCATCAGCTCCGCTCTCTAGTCTCTACCCTCAGATGAACAATAACCTCCCATCAGCTCCTCTCTCTAGTCTCTACCCTCAGATGAACAGTAACCTCCCATCAGCTCCTCTCTCTCTCTAGTCTCTACCCTCAGATGAACAGTAACCTCCCATCAGCTCCTCTCTCTCTATAGTCTATACCCTCAGATGAACAATAACCTCCTATCAGCTCCTCTCTCTCTCTAGTCTCTACCCTCAGATGAACAGTAACCTCCCATCAGCTCCTCTCTCTAGTCTATACCCTCAGATGAACAATAAAATCCTATCAGCTCCTCTCTCTCTCTAGTCTCTACCCTCAGATGAACAGTAACCTCCCATCAGCTCCTCTCTCTAGTCTCTACCCTCAGATGAACAGTAACCTCCCATCAGCTCCTCTCTCTAGTCTACACCCTCAGATGAACAATAACCTCCTATCAGCTCCTCTCTCTAGTCTCTACCCTCAGATGAACAATAACCTCCTATCAGCTCCTCTCTCTAGTCTCTACCCTCAGATGAACAGTAACCTCCCATCAGCTCCTCTCTCTAGTCTATACCCTCAGATGAACAGTAACCTCCCATCAGCTCCCCTCTCTAGTCTCTACCCTCAGATGAACAGTAACCTCGCATCAGCTCCTCTCTCTCTCTAGTCTCTACCCTCAGATGAACAGTAACCTCCCATCAGCTCCTCTCTCTCTCTAGTCTATACCCTCAGATGAACAGTAAGCCTCCCATCAGCTCCTCTCTCTCTCTAGTCTCTACCCTCAGATGAACAGTAACCTCCCATCAGCTCCTCTCTCTCTAGTCTCTACCCTCAGATGAACAATAACCTCCCATCAGCTCCTCTCTCTAGTCTCTACCTTCAGATGAACAGTAACCTCCCATCAGCTCCTCTCTCTAGTCTCTACCCTCAGATGAACAGTAACCTCCCATCAGCTCCTCTCTCTAGTCTCTACCCTCAGATGAACAGTAACCTCCCATCAGCTCCTCTCTCTAGTCTCTACCCTCAGATGAACAGTAAACTCCATCAGCTCCGCTCTCTAGTCTCTACCCTCAGATGAACAATAACCTCCCATCAGCTCCTCTCTCTAGTCTCTACCCTCAGATGAACAGTAACCTCCCATCAGCTCTTCTCTCTCTCTAGTCTCTACCCTCAGATGAACAGTAACCTCCCATCAGCTCCTCTCTCTCTATAGTCTATACCCTCAGATGAACAATAACCTCCTATCAGCTCCTCTCTCTCTCTAGTCTCTACCCTCAGATGAACAGTAACCTCCCATCAGCTCCTCTCTCTAGTCTATACCCTCAGATGAACAATAAAATCCTATCAGCTCCTCTCTCTCTCTCTAGTCTCTACCCTCAGATGAACAGTAACCTCCCATCAGCTCCTCTCTCTAGTCTCTACCTTCAGATGAACAGTAACCTCCCATCAGCTCCTCTCTCTAGTCTCTACCCTCAGATGAACAGTAACCTCCCATCAGCTCCTCTCTCTAGTCTCTACCCTCAGATGAACAGTAACCTCCCATCAGCTCCTCTCTCTAGTCTCTACCCTCAGATGAACAGTAAACTCCATCAGCTCCGCTCTCTAGTCTCTACCCTCAGATGAACAATAACCTCCCATCAGCTCCTCTCTCTAGTCTCTACCCTCAGATGAACAGTAACCTCCCATCAGCTCTTCTCTCTCTCTAGTCTCTACCCTCAGATGAACAGTAACCTCCCATCAGCTCCTCTCTCTCTATAGTCTATACCCTCAGATGAACAATAACCTCCTATCAGCTCCTCTCTCTCTCTAGTCTCTACCCTCAGATGAACAGTAACCTCCCATCAGCTCCTCTCTCTAGTCTATACCCTCAGATGAACAATAAAATCCTATCAGCTCCTCTCTCTCTCTCTAGTCTCTACCCTCAGATGAACAGTAACCTCCCATCAGCTCCTCTCTCTAGTCTCTACCCTCAGATGAACAGTAACCTCCCATCAGCTCCTCTCTCTAGTCTACACCCTCAGATGAACAATAACCTCCTATCAGCTCCTCTCTCTAGTCTCTACCCTCAGATGAACAATAACCTCCTATCAGCTCCTCTCTCTAGTCTCTACCCTCAGATGAACAGTAACCTCCCATCAGCTCCTCTCTCTAGTCTATACCCTCAGATGAACAGTAACCTCCCATCAGCTCCCCTCTCTAGTCTCTACCCTCAGATGAACAGTAACCTCGCATCAGCTCCTCTCTCTCTCTAGTCTCTACCCTCAGATGAACAGTAACCTCCCATCAGCTCCTCTCTCTCTCTAGTCTCTACCCTCAGATGAACAGTAACCTCCTATCAGCTCCTCTCTCTCTCTAGTCTACACCCTCAGATGAACAGTAACCTCCCATCAGCTCCTCTCTCTAGTCTACACCCTCAGATGAACAGTAACCTCCCATCAGCTCCTCTCTCTCTCTAGTCTCTACCCTCAGATGAACAGTAACCTCCTATCAGCTCCTCTCTCTCTCTAGTCTACACCCTCAGATGAACAGTAACCTCCCATCAGCTCCTCTCTCTCTCTAGTCTACACCCTCAGATGAACAATAACCTCCCATCAGCTCCTCTCTCTCTAGTCTCTACCCTCAGATGAACAATAACCTCCCATCAGCTCCTCTCTCTAGTCTCTACCCTCAGATGAACAATAACCTCCCATCAGCTCCTCTCTCTAGTCTCTACCCTCAGATGAACAATAACCTCCCATCAGCTCCTCTCACTAGTCTCTACCCTCAGATGAACAATAACCTCCCATCAGCTCCTCTCTCTCTCTAGTCTACACCCTCAGATGAACAGTAACCTCCCATCAGCTCCTCTCTCTAGTCTCTACCCTCAGATGAACAATAACCTCCCATCAGCTCCTCTCTCTAGTCTCTACCCTCAGATGAACAATAACCTCCCATCAGCTCCTCTCTTTAGTCTCTACCCTCAGATGAACAATAACCTCCCATCAGCTCCTCTCTCTAGTCTATACCCTCAGATGAACAGTAACCTCCCATCAGCTCCTCTCTCTCTCTAGTCTCTACCCTCAGATGAACAATAACCTCCCATCAGCTCCTCTCTCTCTAGTCTCTACCCTCAGATGAACAGTAACCTCCCATCAGCTCCTCTCTCTCTCTAGTCTACACCCTCAGATGAACAATAACCTCCCATCAGCTCCTCTCTCTCTAGTCTCTACCCTCAGATGAACAATAACCTCCCATCAGCTCCTCTCTCTAGTCTCTACCGTCAGATGAACAATAACCTCCCATCAGCTCCTCTCTCTAGTCTCTACCCTCAGATGAACAATAACCTCCCATCAGCTCCTCTCACTAGTCTCTACCCTCAGATGAACAATAACCTCCCATCAGCTCCTCTCTCTCTCTAGTCTACACCCTCAGATGAACAGTAACCTCCCATCAGCTCCTCTCTCTAGTCTCTACCCTCAGATGAACAATAACCTCCCATCAGCTCCTCTCTCTAGTCTCTACCCTCAGATGAACAATAACCTCCCATCAGCTCCTCTCTCTAGTCTCTACCCTCAGATGAACAATAACCTCCCATCAGCTCCTCTCTCTAGTCTATACCCTCAGATGAACAGTAACCTCCCATCAGCTCCTCTCTCTCTCTAGTCTCTACCCTCAGATGAACAATAACCTCCCATCAGCTCCTCTCTCTCTCTAGTCTACACCCTCAGATGAACAATAACCTCCCATCAGCTCCTCTCTCTAGTCTCTACCCTCAGATGAACAATAACCTCCCATCAGCTCCTCTCTCTAGTCTACACCCTCAGATGAACAGTAACCTCCCATCAGCTCCTCTCTCTAGTCTACACCTTCAGATGAACAGTAACCTCCCATCAGCTCCTCTCTCTCTCTCTCTAGTCTCTACCCTCAGATGAACAATAACCTCCCATCAGCTCCTCTCTCTAGTCTCTACCTTCAGATGAACAATAACCTCCCATCAGCTCCTCTCTCTAGTCTCTACCCTCAGATGAACAGTAACCTCCCATCAGCTCCTCTCTCTCTCTAGTCTCTACCCTCAGATGAACAGTAACCTCCCATCAGCTCCTCTCTCTCTCTAGTCTCTACCCTCAGATGAACAATAACCTCCCATCAGCTCCTCTCTCTAGTCTCTACCTTCAGATGAACAATAACCTCCCATCAGCTCCTCTCTCTAGTCTCTACCCTCAGATGAACAGTAACCTCCCATCAGCTCCTCTCTCTCTCTAGTCTCTACCCTCAGATGAACAGTAACCTCCCATCAGCTCCTCTCTCTCTCTAGTCTCTACCCTCAGATGAACAGTAACCTCCCATCAGCTCCTCTCTCTAGTCTCTACCCTCAGATGAACAGTAACCTCCCATCAGCTCCTCTCTCTAGTCTATACCCTCAGATGAACAGTAACCTCCCATCAGCTCCTCTCTCTCTCTAGTCTCTACCCTCAGATGAACAGTAACCTCCCATCAGCTCCTCTCTCTAGTCTCTACCCTCAGATGAACAATAACCTCCCATCAGCTCCTCTCTCTAGTCTCTACCCTCAGATGAACAGTAACCTCCCATCAGCTCCTCTCTCTCTCTAGTCTCTACCCTCAGATGAACAGTAACCTCCCATCAGCTCCTCTCTCTCTCTAGTCTCCACCCTCAGATGAACAGTAACCTCCCATCAGCTCCTCTCTCTAGTCTCTACCCTCAGATGAACAGTAACCTCCCATCAGCTCCTCTCTCTAGTCTATACCCTCAGATGAACAGTAACCTCCCATCAGCTCCTCTCTCTCTCTAGTCTCTACCTTCAGATGAACAGTAACCTCCCATCTGTGAATCAAGGCCAGAAACAAAGTCTTTCAGCTGTCTGGGTTTACACATCACTTAACAGCCAGGGCTATTTAATGGCAAAGTACAACTAAAAACACAAATCTTTTTTATTTAACCTTTATTTTAGTACGCAAGTCAGTTAAGAACAAATTCTTATTCATCATGACGGCCTACCCTGGCCAACTATAAGCACTAGAATGCCCAGGCCTGACATGAATAACAGGCATGTTGTTTTCCTTTGAACAGATCACGCTTCATTTTGTCTCACATAAATCACTGAACGTGAATCTCCTTCTAGTTGTTATCTCGCTCCCTCTACTCTGCTAGGCATGAGCCTGCAACTCTCATCAGGGTAGCCTAGTGGTTAGAGCGTTGGACTAGTAACCGGAAGGTTGCAAGTTCAAACCCCGAGCTGACAAGGTACAAATCTGTCATTCTGCCCCTGAACAGGCAGTTAAACCCACTGTTCCCCAGTATGCTGTCATTGAAAATAAGAATTTGTTCTTAACTGACTTGCCTAGTTAAATAAAAGGTTATAAATAACGTTAATTAACCTCTCCAGCATTGCACTTCATCATTTATTTCCTTATAGAATCATAGCCACGTGAAGGGTTCTGAACGAGCTGCAGCACCCTGATTCATGGAAATACATTTACCAAAGTTATAGAATTCCTGTTCAGAAATAAATAAATCATTCAGAACAGCCTGGTACAGCATGAGAAGGACTATCATTTAGCCACAGAGGACCACTAGCTGTGGACTGTAGCCCAATAAAAAGGACTATCATTTAGCCACAGAGGACCACTAGCTGTGGACTGTAGCCCAATAAAAAGGACTATCATTTAGCCACAGAGGACCACTAGCTGTGGACTGTAGCCCAATAAAAAGGACTATCATTTAGCCACAGAGGACCACTAGCTGTGGACTGTAGCCCAATAAAAAGGACTATCATTTATCCACAGAGGACCACTAGCTGTGGACTGTAGCCCAATAAAAATGACTATCATTTAGCCACAGAGGACCACTAGCTGTGGACTGTAGCCCAATAAAAAGGACTATCATTTATCCACAGAGGACCACTAGCTGTGGACTGTAGCCCAATAAAAAGGACTATCATTTAGCCACAGAGGACCACTAGCTGTGGACTGTAGCCCAATAAAAAGGACTATCATTTAGCCACAGAGGACCACTAGCTGTGGACTGTAGCCCAATAAAAAGGACTATCATTTAACCACAGAGGACCACTAGCTGTGGACTGTAGCCCAATGAAAAGGACTATCATTTATCCACAGAGGACCACTAGCTGTGGACTGTAGCCCAATAAAAAGGACTATCATTTATCCACAGAGGACCACTAGCTGTGGACTGTAGCCCAATAAAAAGGACTATCATTTAGCCACAGAGGACCACTAGCTGTGGACTGTAGCCCAATAAAAAGGACTATCATTTAGCCACAGAGGACCACTAGCTGTGGACTGTAGCCCAATAAAAAGGACTATCATTTAGCCACAGAGGACCACTAGCTGTGGACTGTAGCCCAATAAAAAGGACTATCATTTAGCCACAGAGGACCACTAGCTGTGGACTGTAGCCCAATAAAAAGGACTATCATTTAGCCACAGAGGACCACTAGCTGTGGACTGTAGCCCAATAAAAAGGACTATCATTTATCCACAGAGGACCACTAGCTGTGGACTGTAGCCCAATAAAAAGGACTATCATTTAGCCACAGAGGACCACTAGCTGTGGACTGTAGCCCAATAAAAAGGACTATCATTTAGCCACAGAGGACCACTAGCTGTGGACTGTAGCCCAATAAAAAGGACTATCATTTAACCACAGAGGACCACTAGCTGTGGACTGTAGCCCAATAAAAAGGACTATCATTTATCCACAGAGGACCACTAGCTGTGGACTGTAGCCCAATAAAAAGGACTATCATTTAGCCACAGAGGACCACTAGCTGTGGACTGTAGCCCAATAAAAAGGACTATCATTTATCCACAGAGGACCACTAGCTGTGGACTGTAGCCCAATAAAAAGGACTATCATTTATCCACAGAGGACCACTAGCTGTGGACTGTAGCCCAATAAAAAGGACTATCATTTAACCACAGAGGACCACTAGCTGTGGACTGTAGCCCAATAAAAATGACTATCATTTATCCACAGAGGACCACTAGCTGTGGACTGTAGCCCAATAAAAATGACTATCATTTATCCACAGAGGACCACTAGCTGTGGACTGTAGCCCAATAAAAAGGACTATCATTTAGCCACAGAGGACCACTAGCTGTGGACTGTAGCCCAATAAAAATGACTATCATTTAGCCACAGAGGACCACTAGCTGTGGACTGTAGCCCAATAAAAAGGACTATCATTTAGCCACAGAGGACCACTAGCTGTGGACTGTAGCCCAATAAAAAGGACTATCATTTAGCCACAGAGGACCACTAGCTGTGGACTGTAGCCCAATAAAAAGGACTATCATTTATCCACAGAGGACCACTAGCTGTGGATTGTAGCCCAATAAAAAGGACTATCATTTAGCCACAGAGGACCACTAGCTGTGGACTGTAGCCCAATAAAAAGGACTATCATTTAGCCACAGAGGACCACTAGCTGTGGACTGTAGCCCAATAAAAAGGACTATCATTTAACCACAGAGGACCACTAGCTGTGGACTGTAGCCCAATAAAAAGGACTATTATTTAACCACAGAGGACCACTAGCTGTGGACTGTAGCCCAATAAAAAGGACTATCATTTAACCACAGAGGACCACTAGCTGTGGACTGTAGCCCAATAAAAAGGACTATCATTTAGCCACAGAGGACCACTAGCTGTGGACTGTAGCCCAATAAAAAGGACTATCATTTATCCACAGAGGACCACTAGCTGTGGACTGTAGCCCAATAAAAAGGACTATCATTTAGCCACAGAGGACCACTAGCTGTGGACTGTAGCCCAATAAAAAGGACTATCATTTATCCACAGAGGACCACTAGCTGTGGACTGTAGCCCAATAAAAAGGACTATCATTTAGCCACAGAGGACCACTAGCTGTGGACTGTAGCCCAATAAAAAGGACTATCATTTAGCCACAGAGGACCACTAGCTGTGGACTGTAGCCCAATAAAAAGGACTATCATTTAACCACAGAGGACCACTAGCTGTGGACTGTAGCCCAATAAAAAGGACTATTATTTAACCACAGAGGACCACTAGCTGTGGACTGTAGCCCAATAAAAAGGACTATCATTTAACCACAGAGGACCACTAGCTGTGGACTGTAGCCCAATAAAAAGGACTATCATTTAGCCACAGAGGACCACTAGCTGTGGACTGTAGCCCAATAAAAAGGACTATCATTTAGCCACAGAGGACCACTAGCTGTGGACTGTAGCCCAATAAAAAGGACTATCATTTATCCACAGAGGACCACTAGCTGTGGACTGTAGCCCAATAAAAAGGACTATCATTTAGCCACAGAGGACCACTAGCTGTGGACTGTAGCCCAATAAAAAGGACTATCATTTATCCACAGAGGACCACTAGCTGTGGACTGTAGCCCAATAAAAAGGACTATCATTTAGCCACAGAGGACCACTAGCTGTGGACTGTAGCCCAATAAAAAGGACTATCATTTAGCCACAGAGGACCACTAGCTGTGGACTGTAGCCCAATAAAAATGACTATCATTTAGCCACAGAGGACCACTAGCTGTGGACTGTAGCCCAATAAAAAGGACTATCATTTAGCCACAGAGGACCACTAGCTGTGGACTGTAGCCCAATAAAAAGGACTATCATTTAGCCACAGAGGACCACTAGCTGTGGACTGTAGCCCAATAAAAAGGACTATCATTTAGCCACAGAGGACCACTAGCTGTGGACTGTAGCCCAATAAAAAGGACTATCATTTATCCACAGAGGACCACTAGCTGTGGACTGTAGCCCAATAAAAAGGACTATCATTTAGCCACAGAGGACCACTAGCTGTGGACTGTAGCCCAATAAAAAGGACTATCATTTAGCCACAGAGGACCACTAGCTGTGGACTGTAGCCCAATAAAAAGGACTATAATTTATCCACAGAGGACCACTAGCTGTGGACTGTAGCCCAATAAAAAGGACTTTCATTTATCCACAGAGGACCACTAGCTGTGGACTGTAGCCCAATAAAAAGGACTATCATTTAACCACAGAGGACCACTAGCTGTGGACTGTAGCCCAATAAAAAGGACTATCATTTAGCCACAGAGGACCACTAGCTGTGGACTGTAGCCCAATAAAAAGGACTATCATTTAACCACAGAGGACCACTAGCTGTGGACTGTAGCCCAATAAAAAGGACTATTATTTAACCACAGAGGACCACTAGCTGTGGACTGTAGCCCAATAAAAAGGACTATCATTTAACCACAGAGGACCACTAGCTGTGGACTGTAGCCCAATAAAAAGGACTATCATTTAGCCACAGAGGACCACTAGCTGTGGACTGTAGCCCAATAAAAAGGACTATCATTTATCCACAGAGGACCACTAGCTGTGGACTGTAGCCCAATAAAAAGGACTATCATTTAGCCACAGAGGACCACTAGCTGTGGACTGTAGCCCAATAAAAAGGACTATCATTTATCCACAGAGGACCACTAGCTGTGGACTGTAGCCCAATAAAAAGGACTATCATTTAGCCACAGAGGACCACTAGCTGTGGACTGTAGCCCAATAAAAAGGACTATCATTTAGCCACAGAGGACCACTAGCTGTGGACTGTAGCCCAATAAAAAGGACTATCATTTAACCACAGAGGACCACTAGCTGTGGACTGTAGCCCAATAAAAAGGACTATTATTTAACCACAGAGGACCACTAGCTGTGGACTGTAGCCCAATAAAAAGGACTATCATTTAACCACAGAGGACCACTAGCTGTGGACTGTAGCCCAATAAAAAGGACTATCATTTAGCCACAGAGGACCACTAGCTGTGGACTGTAGCCCAATAAAAAGGACTATCATTTAGCCACAGAGGACCACTAGCTGTGGACTGTAGCCCAATAAAAAGGACTATCATTTATCCACAGAGGACCACTAGCTGTGGACTGTAGCCCAATAAAAAGGACTATCATTTAGCCACAGAGGACCACTAGCTGTGGACTGTAGCCCAATAAAAAGGACTATCATTTATCCACAGAGGACCACTAGCTGTGGACTGTAGCCCAATAAAAAGGACTATCATTTAGCCACAGAGGACCACTAGCTGTGGACTGTAGCCCAATAAAAAGGACTATCATTTAGCCACAGAGGACCACTAGCTGTGGACTGTAGCCCAATAAAAAGGACTATCATTTAGCCACAGAGGACCACTAGCTGTGGACTGTAGCCCAATAAAAAGGACTATCATTTAGCCACAGAGGACCACTAGCTGTGGACTGTAGCCCAATAAAAAGGACTATCATTTAGCCACAGAGGACCACTAGCTGTGGACTGTAGCCCAATAAAAAGGACTATCATTTAGCCACAGAGGACCACTAGCTGTGGACTGTAGCCCAATAAAAAGGACTATCATTTATCCACAGAGGACCACTAGCTGTGGACTGTAGCCCAATAAAAAGGACTATCATTTAGCCACAGAGGACCACTAGCTGTGGACTGTAGCCCAATAAAAAGGACTATCATTTAGCCACAGAGGACCACTAGCTGTGGACTGTAGCCCAATAAAAAGGACTATCATTTAGCCACAGAGGACCACTAGCTGTGGACTGTAGCCCAATAAAAATGACTATCATTTCCTCCTCATACTGTAACCTACAACGTGTCTCCACACACAGAGGCCTGGACTAGTGATGGATTCAAGACAAGGTGGGTTTTTATTTTTTTTATTTTTTAACCCCTTTTTCTCCCCAATTTCGTGGTATCCAATTGTTTAGTAGCTACTGTCTTGTCTCATCGCTACAACTCCCGTACCGTATTCATTCTAGCACGCTCCAGTTCACCACTAGACAGTCTTCAAAGGACAACCCGGCCTACCATCAACGACCAATCTACCGAAGCGCAGCTCAGAGTAAATATTTATTGCATTTTCCTTTCTCAAATGGCCGGTAATTTAGAATGCATCAGATACTGTATTTACGATAGCACAGCTTCTCCCTTTGTTACTCAGTCTTCCCGCTCTTTCACTCAAACCCAGACCCTTTCCTTTGTGTAAACAGCCGCTGTATCGGCTCCGTTCACCAGGTCCATTAATGTATGATTCATTCTGTGTATATGTAATTCTGTGTGATTAGTATATAGTAAATAAATAATTAAACCAAATTTTGTATTGCTGATTCAACTTGTTAGCCAGGGTTCGTGAAGATGAGAATTTACAACTTTCAGATCAGACTAAATAAGGTGAGGATTAAATATTGACTGCTACTGGCGTAAAAGATTACTAGGTCTTTAAGAGTTTACTCGGAAGACAACAGCTCTATAAACATTATTTCGTGGTGCCCCGACTTCCTAGTTAATTATTTACCTGATTAGCTTAAATCAGCTAATATTATTTACAGAATAGCATGTCATATCACTTAATCCGGCATAGCCAAAGACACAACAACCCCCTGGACAGGACACTAGTCTATCTGTCACAAATGAGCAGCTATAAGTGCAGCTTGTAGACTCAGTAAGGTTTTTTCCTGTGACTATGTGATAATTATAGCCATCAACAGATTATATGTGCAGTTTGTAGACTCAGTAAGGTTTTTTCCTGTGACTATGTGATAATGATAGCCATCGGCAGATTATATGTGGAGCTTGTAGACTCAGTAAGGTTTTTTCCTGTGACTATGTGATAATTATAGCCATCAGCAGATTATATGTGGAGCTTGTTCATACAGTGCATTTAGAAAGTATTCAGACCCAATGAGTTTCTCCACATTTTGTTTACGATACAACCTTATTCTAAAATGGATTTGTTTTTTATTCCCTCGTCAATCTACACACAATATCCCATAATGACAAAGCAAAAACATATAGATGGTTTTGCAAATTATTTTAAAAAATAAAAAAAATGTCTGAAATGTCACATTTCCCACAGTATTCTGACCCTGCTGCTGGTTTTTTCCTGGGCCGGTATGATACTATGTCATGATACTGAGGAATCCATCTGGACGCAGCACAGTGGTGCATCAAGTGGTGAACCTGTTTTTATATCAGACAATAACTCAGGGATATAGAGTTGGCGGACGGTTGTCCAGTGAAGCGGAGTATTAGCCGGGACGAATGACCACAATGTTATTATGTTGTAAAATCCTGAGGTCAGAGAGAGAACGGAAAACCTACCTCTTTTTCTTCTTGTAGTTCTCCAGCTGCACGACCTGGAAGTGTCTGAAGCGCTGCTGCTCACACTGACCACACAGGTTGTCCAGGTACATCAGCCGGCTCTCCAGCTCCTCAAAGTCTGCCTCCAGGTGGGCTGTATGTGGCAGAGGGGGAGGGAACATATTACATTTAGTCATTTTAGTCATCCAGAGAGACTTACAGGAGCAGTTAGGGTTAAGTGCCTTGCTCAAGAGCACATCAGCAGATTCAAACCAGCAACCTTTCAGTTACTGTCCCAACGCGTTTTACTGCTAGGCTACCTGATGGAACTATTGTCATGACAACTTCATTGTGCTGTGAAGCTGTATCTCATTGTTGTGTCTGTCCAACTGCTGCTGGGAGACTGTTGCCAGACTCTGTCCAACTGCTGCTGGGAGACTGTTGCCAGACTCTGTCCAACTGCTGCTGGGAGACTGTTGCCAGTCTCTGTCCAACTGCTGCTGGGAGACTGTTGCCAGTCTCTGTCCAACTGCTGCTGGGAGACTGTTGTGTCTGTCCAACTGCTGCTGGGAGACTGTTGCCAGACTCTGTCCAACTGCTGCTGGGAGACTGTTGCCAGTCTCTGTCCAACTGCTGCTGGGAGACTGTTGTGTCTGTCCAACTGCTGCTGGGAGACTGTTGCTAGACTCTGTTCAACTGCTGCTGGGAGACTGTTGCCAGTCTCTGTCCAACTGCTGCTGGGAGACTGTTGCCAGTCTCTGTCCAACTGCTGCTGGGAGACTGTTGTCAGTCTCTGTCCAACTGCTGCTGGGAGACTGTTGTCAGTCTCTGTCCAACTGCTGCTGGGAGACTGTTGCCAGACTCTGTCCAACTGCTGCTGGGAGACTGTTGCCAGACTCTGTCCAACTGCTGCTGGGAGACTGTTGCCAGACTCTGTCCAACTGCTGCTGGGAGACTGTTGCCAGACTCTGTCCAACTGTTGCTGGGAGACTGTCGCCAGACTCTGTCCAACTGCTGCTGGGAGACTGTTGCCAGACTCTGTCCAACTGCTGCTGGGAGACTGTTGCCAGACTCTGTCCAACTGTTGCTGGGAGACTGTTGCCAGACTCTGTATAATATTTTCATGTGAATAATTCCAATAAAACACAAAGGAACTATTATTCACTACACTACTGAAACACAAGTGAACACGGACATCTGGTGGTCATATAGGGAAACTGTTTGTACTTGGAGCACTATTTATTAATACATGTTTTATTTAACTAGGCAAGTCAGTTAAGAACTAATTATTATTTACAATGACAGCTTACCCCGGCCAAACCCTCACCTAACCTTACCCCGGCCAAACCCTCACCTAACCTTACCCCGGCCAAACCCTCACCTAACCTTACCCCGGCCAAACCCTCACCTAACCTTACCCCGGCCAAACCCTCACCTAACCTTAGCCCGGCCAAACCCTCACCTAACCTTACCCCGGCCAAACCCTCACCTAACCTTAGACCGCTGCACCACTCGGGAGCCCAACCACTATCACTGTCCAAAGTCAGAGACAACTAAAAAGGAAATGTGCCATTTTTGAGGCATTTTCTGGAACTCTGTACAGGGCAGGAACAAATCTTACAAATGTAAACATTCTAAATAAAGTTAAATCCACTGAATTATATTCAACTTCTTTCACCTTCCTAGAACACATCTCTCAGTCTGTTCATACTGGAATTTCCCATGTGCTCGCTAGAATTCACATCACGTGAAACTCATTGGCTGAGACAGGGAGACACCCATTCTAGAATGACGGAATGAAAGTCCTCAGAGTTCTAAACAGTCCAACTACTAACTAACATGGATTACAGCACAACCAGCGCTGAACAGTGAGTTAAAATAAACTACAAATCTAAGGGTTGTTTGCTCTAATGTCCAGATTTTGGGCTTGGCAGTTTTGGGCTCAGGCTTGGAGACATCTGGCGAATCAACAGGAAATCAATGGCATTAGGAGAACACACCCTATGGCCAGTGACAAATCACAGGGTACACAACAACAGAGACAGATTATTATCCTGATGAGATCTCTGTCACTACTGACTATTCAGGGCAAGGGAGGAGTCTCCGTCACTACTCAGGGCAGGGGAGGAGTCTCCGTCACTACTGACTATTCAGAGTAGGGGAGGAGTCTCCGTCACTACTGACTATTCAGGTCAGGGGAGGAGTCTCCGTCACTACTGACTATTCGGGGGGGGGGCGTCACTACTGACTTTTCAGGTCAGGGGAGGAGTCTCCGTCACTACTGACTATTCAGGGCAGGGGAGGAGTCTCCGTCACTACTGACTATTCAGGGCAGGGGAGGAGTCTCCGTCACTACTGACTATTCAGGTCAGGGGAGGAGTCTCCGTCACTACTGACTATTCAGGGTAGGGGAGGAGTCTCCGTCACTACTGACTATTCAGGTCAGGGGAGGAGTCTCCGTCACTACTGACTATTCAGGGCAGGGGAGGAGTCTCCGTCACTACTGACTATTCAGGGTAGGGGAGGAGTCTCCGTCACTACTGACTATTCAGGTCAGGGGAGGAGTCTCCGTCACTACTGACTATTCAGGTCAGGGGAGGAGTCTCCGTCACTACTGACTATTCAGGGTAGGGGAGGAGTCTCCGTCACTACTGACTATTCAGGTCAGGGGAGGAGTCTCCGTCACTACTGACTATTCGGGGGGGGGGGCGTCACTACTGACTATTCAGGGCAGGGGAGGAGTCTCTGTCACTACTGACTATTCAGGAAAGGGGAGGAGTCTCCGTCACTACTGACTATTCAGGTCAGGGGAGGAGTCTCCGTCACTACTCAGGGCAGGGGAGGAGTCTCCGTCACTACTGACTATTCAGGTCAGGGGAGGAGTCTCCGTCACTACTGACTATTCGGGGGGGGGGCGTCACTACTGACTATTCAGGTCAGGGGAGGAGTCTCTGTCACTACTGACTATTCAGGTCAGGGGAGGAGTCTCCGTCACTACTGACTATTCAGGGTAGGGGAGGAGTCTCCGTCACTACTGACTATTCAGGTCAGGGGAGGAGTCTCCGTCACTACTGACTATTCAGGTCAGGGGAGGAGTCTCCGTCACTACTGACTATTCAGGGTAGGGGAGGAGTCTCCGTCACTACTGACTATTCAGGTCAGGGGAGGAGTCTCTGTCACTACTGACTATTCAGGTCAGGGGAGGAGTCTCTGTCACTACTGACTATTCAGGGCAGGGGAGAAGTCTCCGTCACTACTGACTATTCAGGGTAGGGGAGGAGTCTCCGTCACTACTGACTATTCAGGTCAGGGGAGGAGTCTCCGTCACTACTGACTATTCGGGGGGGGGGGGGCGTCACTACTGACTATTCAGGTCAGGGGAGGAGTCTCTGTCACTACTGACTATTCAGGTCAGGGGAGGAGTCTCCGTCACTACTGACTATTCAGGAAAGGGGAGGAGTCTCCGTCACTACTGACTATTCAGGGTAGGGGAGGAGTCTCCGTCACTACTCAGGGCAGGGGAGGAGTCTCCGTCACTACTGACTATTCAGGGCAGGGGAGGAGTCTCCGTCACTACTGACTATTCAGGGAAGGGGAGGAGTCTCTGTCACTACTGACTATTCAGGTCAGGGGAGGAGTCTCCGTCACTACTGACTATTCAGGTCAGGGGAGGAGTCTCCGTCACTACTGACTATTCAGGTCAGGGGAGGAGTCTCCGTCACTACTGACTATTCAGGTCAGGGGAGGAGTCTCCGTCACTACTGACTATTCAGGTCAGGGGAGGAGTCTCCGTCACTACTGACTATTCAGGTCAGGGGAGGAGTCTCCGTCACTACTGACTATTCAGGGTAGGGGAGGAATCTCCGTCACTACTGACTATTCAGGGTAGGGGAGGAGTCTCCGTCACTACTGACTATTCAGGGTAGGGGAGGAGTCTCCGTCACTACTGACTATTCAGGGTAGGGGAGGAGTCTCCGTCACTACTGACTATTCAGGTCAGGGGAGGAGTCTCCGTCACTACTGACTATTCGGGGGGGGGGCGTCACTACTGACTATTCAGGTCAGGGGAGGAGTCTCTGTCACTACTGACTATTCAGGAAAGGGGAGGAGTCTCCGTCACTACTGACTATTCAGGGTAGGGGAGGAGTCTCCGTCACTACTGACTATTCAGGTCAGGGGAGGAGTCTCCGTCACTACTGACTTTTCGGGGGGGGGCGTCACTACTGACTATTCAGGTCAGGGGAGGAGTCTCTGTCACTACTGACTATTCAGGTCAGGGAAGGGGAGGAGGGTTCCAATTCCATGAACAATGTACAAAACTAGAAACTATTTAGAGAAGACCGATACATACTGGTATAGGCCGATGCACGGAATAATACAGAAAGTATCGAAGACTACTCCGTGCTGTATGGTATATGACGTGGAAGTAGGTCAAGCTACCTACAGAGGTGACTTGGGAATCTGATTCTGAAGTCAGATTTGATGTCAGATCTGTCCCCTTAAGACTATAAACGTGTTGTGTTTCAAACTAGCCATGTGTAAAAAGGCTTCCTCTTTTCCCGTTGTCTCTGTCGTTGCCTACCAACCCCCCCCCTTCACCATGTTGGCACCAGTAGCTGTTATTACCCCACTGCCAGCTGAAGCACCACAGGTAACAGGCAGGCCGTGGCAGCTGGTACCCTACAGTACCACCGCTCTCTCAAGGTGAACACAGCTCAGCCCGTCATAAACACCTCTGACATCAACCTACTCTACAACAATGGTAACAAAAGGTCCCCCCAAAATGTATTTTTAAAGAAGAGTGGCATTGACATTCAGTAATTGTGACATTTCTCTCCACTATAATATGATCCACTGTTGACTGGTCCTAAAGGTTTCCTGGTGCAGTCTATGATACGTAGGCTACGTCCTGAATTTCCATCCTCTTCCCCCCAAGTGTGCACTTGGTGTAAGCATTGTCTGGAGAGTTTCCACCATTGTAACATCCATGCGAGAAAGAGTGTGCAAGTACACACTTGAGCAGAAGAGTGAAGACTCTAAACTCAGACACAGTGACTCACCGATGCGGTTGGTGCACGTCTCCAGGTCTGTGAGGAAGCCTGGGATCTGCTGTAGTTGTTCCTGTAGGTCCACCACTGCTGCTCTTCTCTTCTCCCAGTGTGCAGACAGCATCACCACCTCTCCATCCACTGTCTGAGACATACAGAGACATACAGAGAAATAAGACAAGACGAGAGAGAGACAGACGAGAGAAGATGAGAGAGAGAGAAGACAGACGAGAGAGAGAAGGTGAGATGTTCATATGTATTATTATTGTTGATGTGTAATTCAATGCAAGTCTAATTAATACATTGAGCTACAGTTCATACAAACCTCTCCAGCTTTCGCACAATCTTTAGCTTTTCTGTGGAGAGTCACCCAGCTGTCTTCGTACCTTTGAAAGACAAGAAACTAATGAAACAAACAAGGCCTTGTGTTTTATTAGTGTTTCAATGTCTGCATCACAAATGGCACACTATTCCCTATATTGTGCACTAATTTAGACCCTGTGGGGCCTGGTCCAAAGAGACCTGTGGGGCCTGGTCCAAAGAGACCTGTGGGGCCTGGTCCAAAGAGACCTGTGGGGCCAGGTCCAGAGACCTGTGGGGCCTGGTCCAGAGACCTGTGGGGCCTGGTCCAAAGAGACCTGTGGGGCCTGGTCCAAAGAGACCTGTGGGGCCTGGTCCAAAGAGACCTGTGGGGCCTGGTCCAAAGAGACCTGTGGGGCCTGGTCCAAAGAGACCTGTGGGGCCTGGTCCAAAGAGACCTGTGGGGCCTGGTCCAAAGAGACCTGTGGGGCCTGGTCCAAAGAGACCTGTGGGGCCTGGTCCAGAGACCTGTGGGGCCTGGTCCAAAGTTGTATCCAATGAGAGCAACACCTACCGACTGAGCAGTTCTACTCCGGCAGAAAACTGTGTCAGATGTTCATGTCTGTTGAGAGACAGGAAATGAGTCATTAAGGGAAATAGACAATGAAGAGGATATAAGAGAATGAAAGTAGATGTAAATGGATGACTTGACTGGTACTCCTGGGCCGTATTCATAAAGCACCTAAGATCAGGTCCTCTCTGTCCATATAGTCTTTATTCATTATGATCTTAAAGGCCAAACTGATATTACATCATCACTCAGTTAAGTTAATAAATAAACTTTTTTTAATTTTATGACTCCAACTCTGAGACACTATGGATACAGGCCCGCCTTACCTGTGTTTCTGCTTTACTTTGGCCTCCTTTGATTTGTCACTCAGAGTCTTCATCCTGAGGGGAAATTATAAAGATGTGAGCAGGTAAAACAACATGTATATGTATATGGGACAGCCGTCACAGCAATGTAAATATTCATTGGATGACAGTAGACACTTTGTCTGTTACCTAAATGGCAACCTATTCTCTATATAGTGAACTAATTTATACCAGAACCCAAAGTAGTGCACTATATAGGGAGCCATAAATATTGGCTGAGACTTGTTCTGCTTCAGTCTTCCGGCATCAGGTTCCAGTCCAGAATGTGTCTCTCTCACTTCCATCACATGATGGTCAGCTGAATGTAATCAACTTAGCTAGCTAACTGTATCAATAAGCTTTGGCAGCATCTAAATTCATGGTTTTCATTTACTGCCAGCCTGGGTGTGTTTTGTGTTTAGTATTAGCTAGTTACGCAAAACTTGTTCGGTGGTTTCGTCCCACACAGTTACATCCAGCTAGATAGATAGATAGCCTTTCAGCCATGCTGGCAAAGAGGGAGAAACTAGCTAGCTAATTAACGTAGATGGTTTTTTAAAAATTGATAATACAGAAATGTCAGAACAGGCAGGGTCACAAGACATAGGGCCATGAATGAAGCATTAGCTATAAAAGTAGATTTAATACAAACCCCGTTGTGAAATCTTGCTGCACCGTCTGCAACCTCTCTTTGAAATTCTCAAACATCTTCCTGGTTTCTTCCAAGCTGCAAATACGTTTTTTTTTATCTTCGCATTAACTGTATTAGCTAGCTTCTTTGTGAATATTCCTCAAGTGCCATGTCAAAGCTACGGGTCAATGTTCAGATTGTATACTTCTATAAGTAGCTAAAGTCTGATAGATGGTTGTTGTTTGGTCTTTGCTCAGCTGTTTTCCCGACGCAGTCAAGTGTCAACATGCAGTGGGGTTGTTGAGTAAAATCAGGGTTGCGCAGCTATGCGCAGCCGACATTCTTTCACATAGAACACAGGAAGCCATTCATTAGGTACATCAAAATGTTACAATAACACATTTCTGAATATTTTGAGGATAAAATGATTGTGAGTTTACATGACTATTTGTGTGTGTAGGGTAGCTTCTAAAAGCGGGTTTTGTATGAATGAACAGGTAACATGGTTAGAATGAACAATCCGGTAGGTGGTGACAAAAACCTTGTTTACGTCTGTGTGTTTACACTGATTGGTTGTTGAGAAGTTCGTTGAATGAAGGGGGCGGTGTTTCACCCTCCGAGCCATATAAAACCCCACGGTTGTATTTTTGGACACTTCCTGATCGGTCCATGGACTGTACAGTTTGAATGTTTGTTTTTCCTGTAAAGTGTAAGTGCATCGATAGATTAAACTACTATAGGACAACTATTGCAAACATACAGAAAAATAAAAATGCTTTGCCATATCACGCGACCGGACTCGATGGTGATGGAGGTGGATGTTGATTCGAAGGCTAATGGAGAGGACTGTTTACACAAGGTACCGTTACAGTTATTATCATTCAAGTCTATTTTATTCCATGTTGTTAGTATCTGTGTGTTGGGGTTGCAAATTAATACAGTTTTAATCATTTTGGTTTCTGTAAATATTTTGAGAATTTGAATAAAAGTTAACGTGTACGTACACTTGTAACAATGTAACAACAGCGTAGTACATGTAACGTTGTATTTAACTACCTGTCTTGATGGGGCATTGACTTCTTTAGTGAAGTGTGTTGTTCTATTGTTTTGACACACAGGTCTGTCGGAAACTGGGAATAATAGAGGTGGATTACTTTGGGCTTCAGTTCTGTGGAAGCAAAGGGGAGAGTTTGTGGTTGAATCTCAGGAACAGGATCTCCCAACAGATGGATAACCTGTCTCCCTGCAGACTGAAGCTTAGAGTCAAGTTCTTTGTGGAACCCCATCTGACCCTGCAAGAACAGACACGGTATGTTTATTGTAGGGGACCTATTTGCAGTAAGGCACTCTGCCTATTGAAGCTAATGGTACTGCAAACATTAGATAGTAGTGTATTTTTTTAAAATGCAATAAGATTAACAAATGTAGTGACAGATAAATCAGATCAGATAAAATTGAGTTAAACCCCACCCTATCAATCATTAAAACCCTGCTATTTCAGTCAACTTGTAGTTTTTCAGCCCATTTAGGATCAATAAATAATATGACCCACTGACTTCTCTCCCCATCTAGGGGAAGTTTGACCTCCCGTATGCAAACAGTGTCTGGTGACGCGTCTGCAGCGAGTTAGTTACCGTGCATGCATTTCACTGTGTGTCCAGCAGGTTCTATCCCAAACCCACATGTCAATGTGCTCTATAGGTGTTGTACCAGTGTATAACGTGACTCGGCGTGCATCCCAGAGGGCACCCTATTCTCTTTATAGTGCACTACGTTCCTATGGGTGCACTAGGGTTGTGTCCCAATTTCTCTACCCTTATCCCAAAATGTGCACTTTGCACACTCCACCGTGCTGAGTGCTTATTGCTTTTTGAGGCCTGCTTAAAAAATAAATCACAGTTTCGATGATTTGGGATGAGCGCTGTAACAACACAGAATAAAACCATGAATTAAAACCCCATGATGGTAGTGACTGCCCATTACTGCTGGTCCCTTATTAACCATCATTTATTCACAGTACTTTACTTTAATAACATATTTCAGTTGTTGTGTATATTACATTTGTTATATTTGATGACTTTATTATTTCATTCCAATTCATCATTTCATCTGTATAGAGCTCCTCCCTATGCTGTCTGGCAAAATTCATATTTTAGTAGTTCTTCAAAGTAAGTAAGGCGTACTTTTATGACGGCTGAATACCAACTATCAATTACTTAGATCATGTATTTTCAGGTAGAGATCCCTGACGAAGCGACAGCTGCTCGCTACATCCCATCAACACAACGCATTCTTTTGCCTCTTTTGAAGCAGGTGTGAAAAGAAAAAACCCGCACATACCGGACAAGTAGATGCTCAATGGATAATGGTCATTGTAGTTAATTACCACGTTTTGATGCACTAAACTATGTAGAATATCGGCTGGTTGGAAACTACAACTCCCTACCACATCGCACAGTTTAGTCTGGATCTGATTTATCTCTAGAGAAACTGTGGAATATGAGTATTGAGCTCACAAAAATAAAAAATGGAATTCAAATAAACTACAGTACTATACCTGCCAGCCAGGGTACTTGCAGCACTATACCAGCCAGCCAGGGTACCTACAGTACTATACCAGGGTAGCTGCAGCACTATACCAGCCAGCCAGGGTACCTACAGTACTATACCAGGGTACCTGCAGCACTATACCAGCCAGCCAGGGTACCTACAGTACTATACCAGCCAGCCAGGGTAACTACAGTACTATACCAGCCAGCCAGGGTACCTACAGTACTATACCAGGCTACCTACAGTACTATGCCAGCCAGGATACCTACAGTACTATGCCAGCCAGGATACCTACAGTACTATGCCAGCCAGGATACCTACAGTACTATGACAGGCAGGATACCTACAGTACTATGCCAGCCAGGATACCTACAGTACTATGCCAGGATACCTACAGTACTATGCCAGGGTACCTACAGAACTATGCCAGGGTACCTACAGTACTATGCCAGGGTACCTACAGTACTATGCCAGGGTACCTACAGTACTATGCCAGGGTACCTACAGTACTATGCCATGGTACCTACAGTACTATACCAGGGTACCTACAGTACTATACCAGGGTACCTACAGTACTATGCCAGCCAGGGTACCTACAGTACTATGCCTGCCAGCCAGGGTACCTACAGTACTATGCCAGGGTACCTACAGTACTATACCAGGGTGCCTACAGTACTATGCCAGCCAGGGTACCTACAGTACTATGCCTGCCAGCCAGGGTACCTACAGTACTATACCAGGGTACCTACAGTACTATGCCAGGGTACCTACAGTACTATGCCAGGGTACCTACAGTACTATGCCAGGGTACCTACAGTACTATGCCAGGGTACCTACAGTACTATGCCAGGATACCTACAGTACTATACCAGGGTACCTACAGTACTATGCCAGGGTACCTACAGTACTATGCCAGGGTACCTACAGTACTATGCCAGGGTACCTACAGTACTATACCAGGGTACCTACAGTACTATGCCATGGTACCTACAGTACTATACCAGGGTACCTACAGTACTATGCCAGGGTACCTACAGTACTATACCAGGGTACCTACAGTACTATGCCAGGGTACCTACAGTACTATGCCATGGTACCTACAGTACTATGCCAGGGTACCTACAGTACTATACCAGGGTGCCTACAGTACTATGCCAGGGTACCTACAGTACTATGCCAGGGTACCTACAGTACTATGCCAGGGTACCTACAGTACTATGCCAGGGTACCTACAGTACTATGCCAGGGTACCTACAGTACTATGCCAGGATACCTACAGTACTATACCAGGGTACCTACAGTACTATGCCAGGGTACCTACAGTACTATGCCAGGGTACCTACAGTACTATGCCATGGTACCTACAGTACTATACCAGGGTACCTACAGTACTATGCCAGGGTACCTACAGTACTATACCAGGGTACCTACAGTACTATGCCAGGGTACCTACAGTACTATGCCAGGGTACCTACAGTACTATGCCAGGGTACCTACAGTACTATACCAGGGTGCCTACAGTACTATGCCAGGGTACCTACAGTACTATGCCAGGGTACCTACAGTACTATACCAGGGTACCTACAGTACTATGCCATGGTACCTACAGTACTATGCCAGGGTACCTACAGTACTATGCCAGGGTACCTACAGTACTATGCCAGGGTACCTACAGTACTATGCCAGCCACCCAGGGTAATACTAGAGCCTAGTGTATTTTCTTCAATGACAAAATTATTTCCCCCAAAAAAGTAGCCTACTACTAGTAGGGCATAGCTTCAAATGACATGTCAATGTCAACCCAACATGTCAAGCCAGTTTGGTTTGCCCTGGGTAACCCTGACACCGTGTATCGACTGACAAGACAGAGGGCACTGTGTGCCATGAAGGGGAGTGGCCTGACTACCATCCACATCGCTCTGGCCATACACCACGCCCACTATAGTTTCTTCTAATGTGTGGAGCGATCAATAGAGCAGCAGAGTTACATTCAGGATGAGTCCTCAGGCTAGTTCAGGAACCTACTGTATGTGACCGTTATTCAGGATGAGTCCTCAGGCTAGTTCAGGAGCCTACTGTATGTGACCGTTATTCAGGATGAGTCCTCAGGCTAGTTCAGGAACCTACTGTATGTGACCGTTATTCAGGATGAGTCCTCAGGCTAGTTCAGGAATCTACTGTATGTGACCGTTATTCAGGATGAATCCTCAGGCTAGTTCAGGAACCTACTGTATGTGACCGTTATTCAGGATGAGTCCTCAGGCTAGTTCAGGAACCTACTGTATGTGACCGTTATTCAGGATGAGTCCTCAGGCTAGTTCAGGAACCTACTGTATGTGACCGTTATTCAGGATGAGTCCTCAGGCTAGTTCAGGAACCTACTGTATGTGACCGTTATTCAGGATGAGTCCTCAGGCTAGTTCAGGAATCTACTGTATGTGACTTTTATTCAGGATGAGTCCTCAGGCTAGTTCAGGAATCTACTGTATGTGACCGTTATTCAGGATGAGTCCTCAGGCTAGTTCAGGAACCTACTGTATGTGACCGTTATTCAGGATGAGTCCTCAGGCTAGTTCAGGAGCCTACTGTATGTGACCGTTATTCAGGATGAGTCCTCAGGCTAGTTCAGGAACCTACTGTATGTGACCGTTATTCAGGATGAGTCCTCAGGCTAGTTCAGGAATCTACTGTATGTGACCGTTATTCAGGATGAGTCCTCAGGCTAGTTCAGGAACCTACTGTATGTGACCGTTATTCAGGATGAGTCCTCAGGCTAGTTCAGGAACCTACTGTATGTGACCGTTATTCAGGATGAGTCCTCAGGCTAGTTCAGGAACCTACTGTATGTGACCGTTATTCAGGATGAGTCCTCAGGCTAGTTCAGGAACCTACTGTATGTGACCGTTATTCAGGATGAGTCCTCAGGCTAGTTCAGGAATCTACTGTATGTGACTTTTATTCAGGATGAGTCCTCAGGCTAGTTCAGGAATCTACTGTATGTGACCGTTATTCAGGATGAGTCCTCAGGCTAGTTCAGGAACCTACTGTATGTGACCGTTATTCAGGATGAGTCCTCAGGCTAGTTCAGGAACCTACTGTATGTGACAGTTATTCAGGATGAGTCCTCGGGCTAGTTCAGGAATCTACTGTATGTGACCGTTATTCAGGATGAGTCCTCGGGCTAGTTCAGGAATCTACTGTATGTGACCGTTATTCAGGATGAGTCCTCAGGCTAGTTCAGGAATCTACTGTATGTGACAGTTATTCAGGATGAGTCCTCAGGCTAGTTCAGGAACCTACTGTATGTGACAGTTATTCAGGATGAGTCCTCAGGCTAGTTCAGGAATCTACTGTATGTGACCGTTATTCAGGATGAGTCCTCAGGCTAGTTCAGGAATCTACTGTATGTGACCGTTATTCAGGATGAGTCCTCAGGCTAGTTCAGGAACCTACTGTATGTGACCGTTATTCAGGATGAGTCCTCAGGCTAGTTCAGGAACCTACTGTATGTGACAGTTATTCAGGATGAGTCCTCAGGCTAGTTCAGGAATCTACTGTATGTGACCGTTATTCAGGATGAGTCCTCAGGCTAGTTCAGGAATCTACTGTATGTGACCGTTATTCAGGATGAGTCCTCAGGCTAGTTCAGGAACCTACTGTATGTGACCGTTATTCAGGATGAGTCCTCAGGCTAGTTCAGGAACCTACTGTATGTGACCGTTATTCAGGATGAGTCCTCAGGCTAGTTCAGGAATCTACTGTATGTGACTTTTATTCAGGATGAGTCCTCAGGCTAGTTCAGGAACCTACTGTATGTGACCGTTATTCAGGATGAGTCCTCAGGCTAGTTCAGGAATCTACTGTATGTGACCGTTATTCAGGATGAGTCCTCAGGCTAGTTCAGGAATCTACTGTATGTGACCGTTATTCAGGATGAGTCCTCAGGCTAGTTCAGGAACCTACTGTATGTGACCGTTATTCAGGATGAGTCCTCAGGCTAGTTCAGGAACCTACTGTATGTGACAGTTATTCAGGATGAGTCCTCGGGCTAGTTCAGGAATCTACTGTATGTGACCGTTATTCAGGATGAGTCCTCGGGCTAGTTCAGGAATCTACTGTATGTGACCGTTATTCAGGATGAGTCCTCAGGCTAGTTCAGGAATCTACTGTATGTGACAGTTATTCAGGATGAGTCCTCAGGCTAGTTCAGGAACCTACTGTATGTGACAGTTATTCAGGATGAGTCCTCAGGCTAGTTCAGGAATCTACTGTATGTGACCGTTATTCAGGATGAGTCCTCAGGCTAGTTCAGGAATCTACTGTATGTGACCGTTATTCAGGATGAGTCCTCAGGCTAGTTCAGGAACCTACTGTATGTGACCGTTATTCAGGATGAGTCCTCAGGCTAGTTCAGGAACCTACTGTATGTGACAGTTATTCAGGATGAGTCCTCAGGCTAGTTCAGGAATCTACTGTATGTGACCGTTATTCAGGATGAGTCCTCAGGCTAGTTCAGGAATCTACTGTATGTGACCGTTATTCAGGATGAGTCCTCAGGCTAGTTCAGGAACCTACTGTATGTGACCGTTATTCAGGATGAGTCCTCAGGCTAGTTCAGGAACCTACTGTATGTGACCGTTATTCAGGATGAGTCCTCAGGCTAGTTCAGGAATCTACTGTATGTGACTTTTATTCAGGATGAGTCCTCAGGCTAGTTCAGGAATCTATTGTATGTGACCGTTATTCAGGATGAGTCCTCAGGCTGGTTCAGGAATCTACTGTATGTGACCGTTATTCAGGATGAGTCCTCAGGCTAGTTCAGGAACCTACTGTATGTGACCGTTATTCAGGATGAGTCCTCAGGCTAGTTCAGGAACCTACTGTATGTGACTTTTATTCAGGATGAGTCCTCAGGCTAGTTCAGGAATCTACTGTATGTGACCGTTATTCAGGATGAGTCCTCAGGCTAGTTCAGGAACCTACTGTATGTGACCGTTATTCAGGATGAGTCCTCAGGCTAGTTCAGGAATCTACTGTATGTGACCGTTATTCAGGATGAGTCCTCAGGCTAGTTCAGGAACCTACTGTATGTGACAGTTATTCAGGATGAGTCCTCAGGCTAGTTCAGGAATCTACTGTATGTGACCGTTATTCAGGATGAGTCCTCGGGCTAGTTCAGGAATCTACTGTATGTGACCGTTATTCAGGATGAGTCCTCGGGCTAGTTCAGGAATCTACTGTATGTGACCGTTATTCAGGATGAGTCCTCGGGCTAGTTCAGGAATCTACTGTATGTGACCGTTATTCAGGATGAGTCCTCGGGCTAGTTCAGGAATCTACTGTATGTGACCGTTATTCAGGATGAGTCCTCAGGCTAGTTCAGGAATCTACTGAATGTGACCGTTATTCAGGATGAGTCCTCAGGCTAGTTCAGGAATCTACTGAATGTGACCGTTATTCAGGATGAGTCCTCAGGCTAGTTCAGGAACCTACTGTATGTGACCGTTATTCAGGATGAGTCCTCAGGCTAGTTCAGGAACCTACTGTATGTGACAGTTATTCAGGATGAGTCCTCAGGCTAGTTCAGGAATCTACTGTATGTGACCGTTATTCAGGATGAGTCCTCAGGCTAGTTCAGGAACCTACTGTATGTGACCGTTATTCAGGATGAGTCCTCAGGCTAGTTCAGGAATCTACTGTATGTGACTTTTATTCAGGATGAGTCCTCAGGCTAGTTCAGGAATCTATTGTATGTGACCGTTATTCAGGATGAGTCCTCAGGCTAGTTCAGGAATCTACTGTATGTGACCGTTATTCAGGATGAGTCCTCAGGCTAGTTCAGGAACCTACTGTATGTGACTTTTATTCAGGATGAGTCTTCAGGCTAGTTCAGGAATCTACTGTATGTGACCGTTATTCAGGATGAGTCCTCAGGCTAGTTCAGGAATCTACTGTATGTGACCGTTATTCAGGATGAGTCCTCAGGCTAGTTCAGGAACCTACTGTATGTGACAGTTATTCAGGATGAGTCCTCAGGCTAGTTCAGGAATCTACTGTATGTGACCGTTATTCAGGATGAGTCCTCAGGCTAGTTCAGGAATCTACTGTATGTGACCGTTATTCAGGATGAGTCCTCAGGCTAGTTCAGGAATCTACTGTATGTGACAGTTATTCAGGATGAGTCCTCAGGCTAGTTCAGGAACCTACTGTATGTGACTTTTATTCAGGATGAGTCCTCAGTAGGGTTGCATGTTTTGGGGAATATTCAGAGGTGGAAACTTTCCGTGGGAATTAATGGGAATATATGGGATTTCACGGAAATATATCCTAATTAATATGAATACCATTTATATTTAGATGTGTTTTTTTGCATTGGATATACAGTGGGGCAAAAAAGTATTTAGTAAAAAAGTATTTGGATGCAACTTTATGGTAAAAACTCAACTCGTTATTTGACACCATAATTTGCAAATAAATTCATTAAAAATCCTACAATGTGATTTTCTGGATTTTTTTTCCTCATCTTGTCTGTCATAGTTGAAGTGTACCTATGATGAAAACAGGCCTCTCTCATCTTTTTAATTGGGAGAACTTGCACAATTGGTGGCTGACTAAATACTTTTTTGCCCCACTGTATTTACCATATCCTATGGAGACAGAAACATAAACCTTTTACCTCATCATAAGTAGACATCATTACAAATGAACAGGCAGTTAACCCACTGTTCCTAGGCCGTCATTGAAAATAAGAATTGGTTCTTAACTGACTTGCCTAGTTAAATAAAGGTAAAATAAATAAAAACATTCAACCACCCATCAGAGATGATTGCAATAGCCTGCTTTCTCTATGATTTGCTTGACCTTCACTTGAACTCTGCATCCAGCAAATGAGTAGATAAAGCATGTCTGGTTGGAGGGGTGTATGCTGGGAGAAGAACATTCAGAAATCTCTTCCAACACACATTGCCTGTGAGCATCAGAGGTGAACCAGTTTGCATACACAGCTTGAGCAAGACATTCATCAGCATTTCTCTGACTACGTTCCTCCATTGAGTTAAACAACGTCTGATTCCAGGAGGACCATGAGCTGTTGATAAGGTGTCTGATTCCAGGAGAACCATGAGCTGTTGATAAGGTGTCTGATTCCAGGAGAACCATGAGCTGTTGATAAAGTGTCTGATTCCAGGAGAACCATGAGCTGTTGATAAGGTGTCTGATTCCAGGAGAATCATGAGCTGTTAATAAGGTGTCTGATTCATAATGTTCTGCTCCAATAGAAGTAGAGGGACATTTGTCAGTTGCTCGTTGTGAGCGCTGAGGGAACATTGTGCACTTGGTCAGATGATCCTGCATCATTGTTGCATTCTTCACATATGGTTTGGCACAGTATTTGGAAATGTACACAGATAAATGTTTTAACATGAAACAGGTTAATTAACAATCCTCGGTTAGCAGGCTCCAGCAAGCTAAAACCCACATGGTAGCAAAAACTAACTAGCAGAAATTGTTAACAAGTTAGAAATGATTTAAACACACTTTGCTGTAGGCTACTATTTACTAGTTAACAAAACAATAATGTATGTCATATAAAACATATTCACCCCACCCAGTATTGTTATCAAAACTTACCAGAAAGCATGTAGTCCTTGGCTCAGACAGTGTAGTAGTGTGGGCTCAATAGCATCTCATTAGTGTGGGCTCAATAGCATCTCAGTAGTGTGCGAGATCTTGAGAATCAGCTGTACAGAATGTGCTGTGCATGCAGAGGGTTGCAATTCCATTGAATTGGGGATAGTTTAACCAAAATATGCCACAAGACCTAGATTTGCCCTTTGTGTATCCCACAAAAAAAAAGGTTCACTGTTATAAGCTACCTTTTTTTTTTACATTAATTTAAGCGAAATGACTTTGGAACTCTAGTCTTATGACTAGTTCAGGAGCCTGTATATATACTGTATAGGACTCTTATTTTATCTATCTGGTCTCTCCTCATCACTACAGTAGCTATATTGATTTTATCGGGAGGTATCTTATTCCATCCCTTTACTTAGATTTGTGTGTATTAGGTAGTTCTTGTGGAATTGTTAGATTGTTGATTGTTAGATTGTTAGATAACACAGCTGACACGAGGCCTGTAGTAATAACACAGCTGACACGAGGCCTGTAGTAATAACACAGCTGACACGAGGCCTGTAGTAATAACACAGCTGACACGAGGCCTGTAGTAATAACACGGCCGACACGAGGCCTGTAGTAATAACACGGCCGACACGAGGTCTGTAGTAATAACACAGCTGACACGAGGCCTGTACTAATAACACGGCTGACACGAGGCCTGTAGTAATAACACGGCCGACACGAGGCCTGTAGTAATAACACAGCTGACACGAGGCCTGTACTAATAACACAGCTGACACGAGGCCTGTGGTAATAACACGGCTGACACGAGGCCTGTAGTAATAACACGGCTGACACGAGGCCTGTAGTAATAACACGGCTGACACGAGGCCTGTACTAATAACACGGCTGACACAAGGCCTGTAGTAATAACACAGCTGACACGAGGCCTGTAGTAATAACACAGCTGACACGGCATATCTGTACTATGCCAGGGCACAACTTCAGAAAATACACATTGCATAACTGACAGGCATGGGAAAGAATGTCTGAAACATTAACATAACCAGTAAGGACAACTTCTCCGACTAAACAAAGGATTGAGAAAGTCAATTTAACGGAAAATGACAGATGCTCTTAATCCTCTGTCATAGTGTAGCCTAAATCCTGTAATCTATGTGGAAATTCATATCATTTCTTAATGTACAGCAGGACTACGTAGATTACATTATTCATTCTCATAGCCTAACACGGGCAAATACACCTAATGTGAGCATGCAGGCCAATATGCAGGCTAATCTGCAGGACAATATGCAGTCTAATATGCAGTCCAATATGCAGGTTAATATGCAGTCCAATATGCAGGTTAATATGCAGGTTAATATGCAGTCTAATATGCAGGTTAATATGCAGTCTAATATGCAGTCTAATATGCAGTCCAATATGCAGGTTAATATGCAGGTTAATATGCAGTCCAATATGCAGGTTAATATGCAGTCTAATATGCAGTCTAATATGCAGTCTAATATGCAGGTTAATATGCAGGTTAATATGCAGTCTAATATGCAGTCTAATATGCAGTCTAATATGCAGTCTAATATGCAGGTTAATATGCAGTCTAATATGCAGTCTAATATGCAGTCTACTCTGCAGTCTAATATGCAGTCTAATATGCAGTCTAATATGCAGTCTAATATGCAGGTTAATATGCAGTCTAATATGCAGGCCAATATGCAGGCCAATATGCAGTCTAATATGCAGTCTAATATGCAGTCTAATATGCAGTCTAATATGCAGTCTAATATGCAGTCCAATATGCAGTCTAATATGCAGGCCAATATGCAGTCTAATATGCAGGCCAATATGCAGGCCAATATGCAGTCTAATATGCAGTCTAATATGCAGTCTAATATGCAGTCTAATATGCAGTCTAATATGCAGGCCAATATGCAGGCCAATATGCAGTCTAATATGCAGGTTAATATGCAGTCTAATATGCAGTCTAATATGCAGTCTAATATGCAGGTTAATATGCAGTCTAATATGCAGGCCAATATGCAGTCTAATCTGCAGGCCAATATGCAGTCTAATATGCAGGTTAATATGCAGTCTAATATGCAGTCTAATATGCAGGCCAATATGCAGTCTAATCTGCAGGCCAATATGCAGTCTAATATGCAGTCTAATATGCAGTCTAATATGCAGTCTAATATGCAGTCCAATATGCAGTCTAATATGCAGTCTAATATGCAGTCTAATATGCAGTCTAATATGCAGTCTAATATGCAGTCTAATATGCAGTCTAATATGCAGGTTAATATGCAGTCCAATATGCAGGTTAATATGCAGTCCAATATGCAGGTTAATATGCAGTCTAATATGCAGTCTAATATGCAGTCTAATATGCAGTCTAATATGCAGTCTAATATGCAGTCTAATATGCAGTCTAATATGCAGGTTAATATGCAGTCTAATATGCAGGCCAATATGCAGGCCAATATGCAGTCTAATATGCAGTCTAATATGCAGTCTAATATGCAGTCTAATATGCAGTCTAATATGCAGTCCAATATGCAGTCTAATATGCAGGCCAATATGCAGTCTAATATGCAGGCCAATATGCAGGCCAATATGCAGTCTAATATGCAGTCTAATATGCAGTCTAATATGCAGTCTAATATGCAGTCTAATATGCAGGCCAATATGCAGTCTAATATGCAGGTTAATATGCAGTCTAATATGCAGGTTAATATGCAGGTTAATATGCAGGTTAATATGCAGGTTAATATGCAGGTTAATATGCAGTCTAATATGCAGTCTAATATGCAGTCTAATATGCAGGTTAATATGCAGTCTAATATGCAGTCTAATATGCAGTCTAATATGCAGTCTAATATGCAGTCTAATATGCAGGTTAATCTGCAGGCCAATATGCAGTCTAATATGCAGGTTAATATGCAGTCTAATATGCAGTCTAATATGCAGTCTAATATGCAGTCTAATATGCAGTCTAATATGCAGTCTAATATGCAGTCTAATATGCAGTCTAATATGCAGGTTAATATGCAGTCTAATATGCAGTCTAATATGCAGTCTAATATGCAGTCTAATATGCAGTCTAATATGCAGTCTAATATGCAGTCTAATATGCAGTCTAATATGCAGGTTAATATGCAGTCTAATATGCAGGTTAATATGCAGTCTAATATGCAGTCTAATATGCAGTCTAATATGCAGGTTAATATGCAGTCTAATATGCAGTCTAATATGCAGTCTAATCTGCAGGCCAATATGCAGTCTAATATGCAGGTTAATATGCAGTCTAATATGCAGTCTAATATGCAGTCTAATATGCAGTCTAATATGCAGTCTAATATGCAGTCTAATATGCAGTCTAATATGCAGTCTAATATGCAGGTTAATATGCAGGTTAATATGCAGTCTAATATGCAGGCCAATATGCAGTCTAATATGCAGTCTAATATGCAGTCTAATATGCAGTCTAATATGCAGTCTAATATGCAGTCCAATATGCAGTCTAATATGCAGGCCAATATGCAGTCTAATATGCAGGCCAATATGCAGGCCAATATGCAGTCTAATATGCAGTCTAATATGCAGTCTAATATGCAGTCTAATATGCAGTCTAATATGCAGGCCAATATGCAGGCCAATATGCAGTCTAATATGCAGTCTAATATGCAGTCTAATATGCAGTCTAATATGCAGTCTAATATGCAGTCCAATATGCAGTCTAATATGCAGGCCAATATGCAGTCTAATATGCAGGCCAATATGCAGGCCAATATGCAGTCTAATATGCAGTCTAATATGCAGTCTAATATGCAGTCTAATATGCAGTCTAATATGCAGGCCAATATGCAGGCCAATATGCAGTCTAATATGCAGTCTAATATGCAGTCTAATATGCAGTCTAATATGCAGTCTAATATGCAGTCCAATATGCAGTCTAATATGCAGGCCAATATGCAGTCTAATATGCAGGCCAATATGCAGGCCAATATGCAGTCTAATATGCAGTCTAATATGCAGTCTAATATGCAGTCTAATATGCAGGCCAATATGCAGGCCAATATGCAGTCTAATATGCAGGTTAATATGCAGTCTAATATGCAGTCTAATATGCAGTCTAATATGCAGGTTAATATGCAGTCTAATATGCAGGCCAATATGCAGTCTAATCTGCAGGCCAATATGCAGTCTAATATGCAGGTTAATATGCAGTCTAATATGCAGTCTAATATGCAGTCTAATATGCAGTCTAATATGCAGTCTAATATGCAGTCTAATATGCAGTCTAATATGCAGGTTAATATGCAGGTTAATATGCAGGTTAATATGCAGTCTAATATGCAGTCTAATATGCAGTCTAATCTGCAGGCCAATATGCAGTCTAATATGCAGTCTAATATGCAGTCTAATATGCAGTCTAATATGCAGTCTAATATGCAGTCTAATATGCAGTCTAATATGCAGTCTAATATGCAGTCTAATATGCAGTCTAATATGCAGTCTAATATGCAGTCTAATATGCAGTCTAATCTGCAGGTTAATATGCAGGTTAATATGCAGGTTAATATGCAGTCTAATATGCAGTCTAATCTGCAGGTTAATATGCAGTCTAATATGCAGGTTAATATGCAGTCTAATATGCAGTCTAATATGCAGTCTAATATGCAGTCTAATATGCAGTCTAATATGCAGGCCAATATGCAGGCCAATATGCAGTCTAATATGCAGTCTAATATGCAGGCCAATATGCAGTCTAATATGCAGTCTAATATGCAGGTTAATATGCAGTCTAATATGCAGTCTAATATGCAGTCTAATATGCAGGTTAATATGCAGGTTAATATGCAGGCTAATATGCAGTCTAATATGCAGTCTAATATGCAGTCTAATATGCAGTCTAATATGCAGGCCAATATGCAGGCCAATATGCAGTCTAATATGCAGTCTAATATGCAGGCCAATATGCAGTCTAATATGCAGTCTAATATGCAGGTTAATATGCAGTCTAATATGCAGTCTAATATGCAGTCTAATATGCAGGTTAATATGCAGTCTAATATACAGTCTAATATGCAGTCTAATATGCAGTCTAATATGCAGGTTAATATGCAGTCTAATATGCAGTCTAATATGCAGTCTAATATGCAGTCTAATATGCAGTCTAATATGCAGTCTAATATGCAGTCTAATATGCAGTCTAATATGCAGGTTAATATGCAGTCTAATATACAGTCTAATATGCAGTCTAATATGCAGTCTAATATGCAGGTTAATATGCAGTCTAATATGCAGTCTAATATGCAGGTTAATATGCAGGTTAATATGCAGTCTAATATGCAGTCTAATATGCAGGTTAATATGCAGTCTAATATGCAGTCTAATATGCAGTCTAATATGCAGTCTAATATGCAGTCTAATATGCAGTCTAATATGCAGTCTAATATGCAGTCTAATATGCAGTCTAATATGCAGTCTAATATGCAGTCTAATATGCAGTCTAATATGCAGTCTAATATGCAGTCTAATCTGCAGGCCAATATGCAGTCTAATATGCAGTCTAATATGCAGTCTAATATGCAGTCTAATATGCAGTCTAATATGCAGTCTAATATGCAGGCTAATCTGTAGTAGGTGGCAAGATCAGAAAGTGTCATGTTTTTTTTGTAACAATTGTTTATTATTTTGTCACATTCACCAGATGGATGCCGTGAAATGTGTTAAGGATCCGCCATACTAGTACAAAATAGTTTTTTGGTGGGGGGGGGGTTAGTGTTTTATTTATTTTTAATGTTCTCCTTGTCTACTAGATGGGCTAACACCGTACTGGTGTGATCTCAGCCTTTGCGTGAGTAGGGTTGACACGAGGAAACACTGCAAACGATGGAACATGAACCATGTATCGCAGATAACAACAAAGTACAGGCTGTAGCCCAATAAGTATATATACATTTTAATGAATAATGTGGTAAATTTATAGTGCTACTAAATAACTCAGCCTTCAGATTATTCCAAAAGTAAAATAACACACCTTGGGAATCATGACTCCTAACAACAATGTTTGATTTGTTGAATCAATTCAACAGGAGGCTTATGTAAGTCATCTCTAAGCACGTGCTCTGCTGGCCCTGAAAGAGTTGGGCAAACAAGAGAGGGGAGAGGCCCTCGGTCTGTCAGCAGTCCACATGCAGCTCCACACTCACTGACAATGAGAGCCATGCATCCTGCAGGCTTAGCATGCACAGTCCCCCACATCCAGCCACCCCCTTACCTCCTGGCTGGCTGAGAGTGAGAACACACGGTACTAGCCATTGTTAATCCAAGCAGGCATCCATCCTGTTGGCTACAGCTGAGAGCCCCACTAGCTAAACACCCACTGCTGTATCACATTGTACTGCATACACAGTTTAAATAGGATGGTCTGCTGATATCAACTTGCAGGGCAGAGTTCACATAGCAACAGTTCCAGAGAGCATTCAGCACTTCATCTGTCCTACAGCTGAGCGGCACCATGGGAGAATGTGTTGTTGAGAGTTGGTGGTTTCCATTTTAAAATTCATAATGAGTAAAACCATTTTGTCAAAACAGCTGCTACAGTGTGTTGTCTTGTCTGTGACTGTCAGTCCTGTACCTACAGTGTCTTGTCTGTGACTGTCAGTCCTGTACCTACAGTGTCTTGTCTGTGACTGTCAGTCCACTACCTACAGTGTCTTGTCTGTGGCTGTCAGTCCTGTACCTACAGTGTCTTGTCTCTGACTGTCAGTCCTCTACCTACAGTGTCTTGTCTGTGACTGTCAGTCCTCTACCTACAGTGTCTTGTCTGTGACTGTCAGTCCTCTACCTACGGTGTCTTGTCTGTGACTGTCAGTCCTCTACCTATAGGTGTCTTGTCTGTGACTGTCAGTCCTCTACCTACAGTGTCTTGTCTGTGACTGTCAGTCCTCTACCTATAGGTGTCTTGTCTGTGACTGTCAGTCCTCTACTTATAGGTGTCTTGTCTGTGACTGTCAGTCCTCTACTTATAGGTGTCTTGTCTGTGACTGTCAGTCCTCTGCCTATAGGTGTCTTGTCTGTGACTGTCAGTCCTGTACCTACAGTGTCTTGTCTGTGACTGTCAGTCCTCTACCTATAGGTGTCTTGTCTGTGACTGTCAGTCCTCTACCTATAGGTGTCTTGTCTGTGACTGTCAGTCCTCTACCTATAGGTGTCTTGTCTGTGACTGTCAGTCCTCTGCCTATAGGTGTCTTGTCTGTGACTGTCAGTCCTCTACCTATAGGTGTCTTGTCTGTGACTGTCAGTCCTCTACCTATAGGTGTCTTGTCTGTGACTGTCAGTCCTCTGCCTATAGGTGTCTTGTCTGTGACTGTCAGTCCTCTGCCTACATTGTCTACCTACATTGTCTAACGGGAGCCTGTTAGGACTTGATAGGCTACATCTTTAGAACTAGAGCCATGAAACATACATGAATATACCTACTGTAGGCTGTAGATTAATGTACCCACTGTAGGCTACGTACTGTAGATTCATATCATTACTGTAGGCTATGTACTGTAGATTCATATACCTACTGTAATTTCAATGCAGCAGATATGTGGATATCTAGCCTAATCTCAGCACCCAGAACCAAATCATGTACTGGATGTCAATGTTATGGCTGTAACGAGACCAGTGGATATGTGATGTTATACCAGAGACCAGTGGATATGTGATGTTATACCAGAGACCAGTGGATATGTGATGTTATACCAGAGACCAGTGGATATGTGATGTTATACCAGAGACCAGTGGATATGTGATGTTATACCAGAGACCAGTGGATATGTGATGTTATACCAGAGACCAGTGGATATGTGATGTTATACCAGAGACCAGTGGATATGTGATGTTATACCAGAGACCAGTGGATATGTGATGTTATACCAGAGACCAGTGGATATGTGATGTTATACCAGAGACCAGTGGATATGTGATGTTATACTAGTGGATATCTGATGTTATACCAGAGACCAGTGCGCCCCCTCACTGTTCTTCAACTCAAAAACTTGAACAACATAAGTATGCCTGACAGTCACAGACATTTTCAGATGCACGGTTCAAGACTTTCATTATGACTTGCTTTTATACCTCCGACACTGTGCCGTTACACCTCCGACACTGTGCCGTTACACCTCCGACACTGTGCCGTTACACCTCCGACACTGTGCCATTACACCTCCGACACTGTGCCATTACACCTCCGACACTGTGCCATTACACCTCCGACACTGTGCCGTTACACCTCCGACACTGTGCCGTTACACCTCCGACACTGCGCCGTTACACCTCCTACACTGCACAGTTACACCTCCGACACTGCAGTTACACCTCCGACACTGCAGTTACACCTCCGACACTGCGCCGTTACACCTCCTACACTGCACAGTTACACCTCCGACACTGCAGTTACACCTCCGACACTGCAGTTACACCTCCGACACTGCGCCGTTACACCTCCTACACTGCACAGTTACACCTCCGACACTGCAGTTACACCTCCGACACTGCTGTTACACCTCCGACACTGCTGTTACACCTCCGACACTGTGCCGTTACACCTCCGACACTGCGCCGTTACACCTCCTACACTGCACAGTTACACCGCCGACACTGCAGTTACACTTCCGACACTGCAGTTACACCTCCGACACTGCTGTTACACCGCCGACACTGCTGTTACACCTCCGACACTGCACAGTTACACCTCCGACACTGCAGTTACACCTCCGACACTGCCATTACACCTCCGACACTGCCATTACACCTCCGACACTGCCATTACACCTCCGACACTGCACAGTTACACCTCCGACACTGCAGTTACACCTCCGACACTGCCATTACACCTCCGACACTGCACAGTTACACCTCCGACACTGCACAGTTACACCTCCGACACTGCAGTTACACCTCCGACACTGCAGTTACACCTCCGACACTGCCATTACACCTCCGACACTGCCATTACACCTCCGACACTGCCATTACACCTCCGACACTGCACAGTTACACCTCCGACACTGCAGTTACACCTCCGACACTGCCATTACACCTCCGACACTGCACAGTTACACCTCCGACACTGCAGTTACACCTCCGACACTACCGTTACACCGCCGACACTGCACAGTTACACCTCCGACACTGCAGTTACACCTCCGACACTACCGTTACACCGCCGACACTGCCATTACACCTCCGACACTGCCATTACACCTCCGACACTGCACAGTTACACCTCCGACACTGCAGTTACACCTCCGACACTGTGCCATTACACCTCCGACACTGCAGTTACACCTCCGACACTGCACAGTTACACCTCCGACACTGCAGTTACACCTCCGACACTGCAGTTACACCTCCGACACTGCACAGTTACACCTCCGACACTGCAGTTACACCTCCGACACTGCAGTTACACCTCCGACACTGCAGTTACACCTCCGACACTGCACAGTTACACCTCCGACACTGCCGTTACACCGCCGACACTGCGCCGTTACACCTCCGACACTGTGCCATTACACCGTAGTAGTATACATTGGAGTGAAGCACAGACTGAGTTTGTTAAGTTTAAACAGACTTCCTGTTTATCACATGGGACTGTATGGAGTCGTGACCAGCCTGTACCAGCAATTCTGCCGCCCACATTCCTCAATGGAGAAATAGATGGATAGCTGACCCTGTGGAAAGAAAGGTCAAGCGCTCATAGCAGGCATGAGAGAACTGTCATTTTATAAAGAAGGCTATCTTCATTCCTATATTCAGTGCAACTTCCTGTTTTGAGGAGGCACAGAGGGCTAGTTTAACATCACCAGTTAAGCTGTATTATTGTTCTTCCTCTTTTTTGTTGAAGATAACAACAAGAGGATTCTAATATCCCATAACTCTTTGCATAAATGAGGAAGAATTCTAGACAAAGGGACCAGTGATACTAGTTATTACGTTGTTCTAACCTGGGTATCTTCAACCTAGATTTAGGGCCTACAAAGAGGATGATCTTCCTTCCTCTTTTCAGTGCAATGTCCTCTTTTGACGAGGCAAAAATGTCTAATTCGTTTCCCCATTATCACTGCAGTTTTGTGAAGTTGTATTCTCGTTCTTCCTCATGTCCATCATATAACCCTTTACACATCCCTCTTTCCTCCAGACATATGTTCTTCCTGCACATAAAGGAGGAGCTGGACAGTGGCAGCCTGCAGATGGAGGCTGAGCAGGCCAAGGAGCTGTGTGCCCTCCTAGCCCAGGCTGAGTACGGAGACTACAACCAGAACACAGCCAAGTACTGCTCCAGCCAGATCTTCAGACAGGAGCCTGACCTGGCAACCATCAACAGGTCAGCACAGCAATGAGTAACTTGACTCCAAATCAAATCAAATCAAATTGTATTTGTCACATACACATGGTTAGCAGATGTTAATGCGAGTGTAGCGAAATGCATTCCATGTCTTACTAAGTACTTCTCTGTGCTGACTTGTAGAACTGCTATAGATACAAGATAATAAAAATATAACCTTTTTGATGTGTGAAGGCCATCTGAATAGCTGACTAAACCATGGTTTGGTCTTCTGTTATTGCCTTGATGTGGGAGGAGCCTAAACACTCCCAAATCAGCATATAAATGGGATTCACAACATCTGTCCCTAAAACACTAGGCTGCTGACTCAGCTAGCCCTGCAGCTATATACATTCACTACCGGGCACTAAAGTACAGTTCTCATTCCTCATGTGTTTAGTTTTAGTACATTTTATTTCGTAGATCTTTTTTTTAAATATATATATATAAATAATACATTTAAAAAACAATGTAGGGACAGAACAAAAGAAACCCAGCAGGGATTATTTGGAGGCAGCATTTAAAATATAACGTAGAAAACATGTTTCATTGTATGGGTGGGCCCCCCTAGTGAGTGAACAGTATTACAACAGCAGAAAACGTAACTCTTCTGTCCCGTCCTGCCGTGTCCGTCTGCAGCATCCAGGAGAAGCACCGTGAGCTAGAGGGTCTGAGCCAGGCGTCAGCAGAGTACCAGGCCCTACAGCTGGTGTCCTCCCTGGAGAACTACGGGGTGGAGTGGCACTGGGCCAGGGACTCAGAGGGACAGAGGCTGGCCATAGGGGTCGGCCCTGAAGGAGTATCTATCTGTCAGGAGGACTTCACCCCCACCAACAGGTAAATTCACTAAACTGACCTGACTTCACCCCACCAACAGGTATTAAACTAACCTGACTTCACCCCCACCAACAGGTATTAAACTAACCTGACTTCACCCCACCAACAGGTATTAAACTAACCTGACTTCACCCCACCAACAGGTATTAAACTAACCTGACTTCACCCCCACCAACAGGTATTAAACTAACCTGACTTCACCCCCACCAACAGGTATTAAACTAACCTGACTTCACCCCCACCAACAGGTATTAAACTGACCTGACTTCACCCCCACCAACAGGTATTAAACTGACCTGACTTCACCCCACCAACAGGTATTAAACTAACCTGACTTCACCCCACCAACAGGTATTAAACTGACCTGACTTCACCCCACCAACAGGTATATTCACTACACTGACCTGACTTCACCCCCACCAACAGGTATTAAACTAACCTGACTTCACCCCACCAACAGGTATTAAACTAACCTGACTTCACCCCACCAACAGGTATTAAACTAACCTGACTTCACCCCCACCAACAGGTATTAAACTAACCTGACTTCACCCCACCAACAGGTATATTCACTAAACTGACCTGACTTCACCCCACCAACAGGTATTAAACTGACCTGACTTCACCCCCACCAACAGGTATTAAACTAACCTGATTTCACCCCACCAACAGGTATTAAACTGACCTGACTTCACCCCACCAACAGGTATATTCACTACACTGACCTGACTTCACCCCCACCAACAGGTATTAAACTAACCTGACTTCACCCCACCAACAGGTATTAAACTAACCTGACTTCACCCCACCAACAGCTATTAAACTGACCTGACTTCACCCCACCAACAGGTATATTCACTAAACTGACCTGACTTCACCCCACCAACAGGTATTAAACTAACCTGACTTCACCCCACCAACAGGTATTAAACTGACCTGACTTCACCCCACCAACAGGTATTAAACTAACCTGACTTCACCCCACCAACAGGTATTAAACTAACCTGACTTCACCCCACCAACAGGTATTAAACTAACCTGACTTCACCCCCACCAACAGGTATTAAACTAACCTGACTTCACCCCCACCAACAGGTATTAAACTAACCTGACTTCACCCCCACCAACAGGTATTAAACTGACCTGACTTCACCCCACCAACAGGTATATTCACTAAACTGACCTGACTTCACCCCACCAACAGGTATTAAACTAACCTGACTTCACCCCCACCAACAGGTATATTCACTAAACTGACCTGACTTCACCCCCACCAACAGGTATTAAACTAACCTGACTTCACCCCACCAACAGGTATTAAACTAACCTGACTTCACCCCACCAACAGGTATTAAACTAACCTGACTTCACCCCACCAACAGGTATATTCACTAAACTGACCTGACTTCACCCCCACCAACAGGTATTAAACTAACCTGACTTCACCCCACCAACAGGTATTAAACTAACCTGACTTCACCCCACCAACAGGTATTAAACTAACCTGACTTCACCCCACCAACAGGTATTAAACTGACCTGACTTCACCCCACCAACAGGTATATTCACTAAACTGACCTGACTTCACCCCCACCAACAGGTATTAAACCCCACCAACAGGTATTAAACTAACCTGACTTCACCCCACCAACAGGTATTAAACTAACCTGACTTCACCCCACCAACAGGTATTAAACTGACCTGACTTCACCCCCACCAACAGGTATATTCACTAAACTGACCTGACTTCACCCCACCAACAGGTATTAAACTAACCTGACTTCACCCCCACCAACAGGTATTAAACTGACCTGACTTCACCCCCACCAACAGGTATTAAACTGACCTGACTTCTCCCCACCAACAGGTATTAAACTAACCTGACTTCACCCCACCAACAGGTATTAAACTAACCTGACTTCACCCCCACCAACAGGTATTAAACTAACCTGACTTCACCCCCACCAACAGGTATTAAACTGACCTGACTTCACCCCACCAACAGGTATTAAACTGACCTGACTTCACCCCCACCAACAGGTATTAAACTGACCTGACTTCACCCCACCAACAGGTATATTCACTAAACTGACCTGACTTCACCCCACCAACAGGTATTAAACTGACCTGACTTCACCCCACCAACAGGTATTAAACTGACCTGACTTCACCCCACCAACAGGTATATTCACTACACTGACCTGACTTCACCCCACCAACAGGTATTAAACTGACCTGACTTCACCCCACCAACAGGTATTAAACTGACCTGACTTCACCCCCACCAACAGGTATTAAACTAACCTGACTTCACCCCACCAACAGGTATTAAACTAACCTGACTTCACCCCACCAACAGGTATTAAACTGACCTGACTTCACCCCACCAACAGGTATTAAACTAACCTGACTTCACCCCCACCAACAGGTATTAAACTAACCTGACTTCACCCCCACCAACAGGTATTAAACTAACCTGACTTCACCCCCACCAACAGGTATTAAACTAACCTGACTTCACCCCCACCAACAGGTATTAAACTAACCTGACTTCACCCCCACCAACAGGTATTAAACTGACCTGACTTCACCCCCACCAACAGGTATTAAACTAACCTGACTTCACCCCCACCAACAGGTATTAAACTAACCTGACTTCACCCCCACCAACAGGTATTAAACTAACCTGACTTCACCCCCACCAACAGGTATTAAACTAACCTGACTTCACCCCCACCAACAGGTATTCAACTAACCTGACTTCACCCCCACCAACAGGTATTAAACTAACCTGACTTCACCCCCACCAACAGGTATTAAACTAAACTAACCTGACTTCACCCCCACCAACAGGTATTAAACTAACCTGACTTCACCCCCACCAACAGGTATTAAACTAACCTGACTTCACCCCCACCAACAGGTATTAAACTAACCTGACTTCACCCCCACCAACAGGTATTAAACTAACCTGACTTCACCCCACCAACAGGTATTAAACTAACCTGACTTCACCCCACCAACAGGTATTAAACTGACCTGACTTCACCCCACCAACAGGTATTAAACTAACCTGACTTCACCCCCACCAACAGGTATTAAACTAACCTGACAGTGCTGTTTGCAAAACATGTTATTCGTTGATGCACTGAACAACAACAACAACAAAAACTAAAGTCGAGGTCGGCTGCCTGTCTTTTTCTACTGTGCAGTGTTTGTATCCAGATGTAGCAGAGTTGAAAATATAACACTGACCGGTTATACAAACTCAGCATGCTCCTGTTAGAGTAGACACCATTACTATGTGATTATGTAGTTCTGTCTACAGGTCTAGACACCGTTACTATGTGATTATGTAGTTCTGTCTACAGGTCTAGACACCGTTACTATGTGATTATGTAGTTCTGTCTACAGGTCTAGACACCGTTACTATGTGATTATGTAGTTCTGTCTACATGTCTAGACACCGTTACTATGTGATTATGTAGTTCTGTCTACAGGTCTAGACACCGTTAATATGTGATTATGTAGTTCTGTCTACAGGTCTAGACACCGTTACTATGTGATTATGTAGTTCTATCTACAGGTCTAGACACCGTTAATATGTGATTATGTAGTTCTGTCTACAGGTCTAGACACCGTTACTATGTGATTATATAGTTCTGTCTACAGGTCTAGACACCGTTACTATGTGATTATGTAGTTCTGTCTACAGGTCTAGACACCGTTACTATGTGATTATGTAGTTCTGTCTACAGGTCTAGACACCGTTACTATGTGATTATGTAGTTCTATCTACAGGTCTAGACACCGTTAATATGTGATTATGTAGTTCTATCTACAGGTCTAGACACCGTTACTATGTGATTATGTAGTTCTATCTACAGGTCTAGACACCGTTAATATGTGATTATGTAGTTCTATCTACAGGTCTAGACACCATTACTATGTGATTATGTAGTTCTATCTACAGGTCTAGACACCGTTAATATGTGATTATGTAGTTCTATCTACAGGTCTAGACACCATTACTATGTGATTATGTAGTTCTATCTACAGGTCTAGACACCGTTAATATGTGATTATGTAGTTCTATCTACAGGTCTAGACACCGTTAATATGTGATGATGTAGTTCTATCTACGTCTAGACACACAAGACAATGCTCTGCTGTTGGACATTTGATATGAAGTTATATAGAGCCTACAATGACTCTCTGTTCTCTGTTCTAGGATCATTTATCCCATCATCCAGATGGCCACCCAGTCAGGGAAGAATGTGTGCATGACCATCACTAAGGACAGTGGTGAGGATGTGGCCCTGCTGTTTAAGATGACAAGCACCAGAGCTGCCAGCGGCCTGTACCGGGCCATCACAGAGACCCACGCCTTCTACAGGTCAGCAACCATGTAGCATGGCTCACATACCAACAACATGCCTTCTACAGGTCAGCAACCATGTAGCATGGTTTACATACCAACAACATGCCTTCTACAGGTCAGCAACCATGTAGCATGGTTTACATACCAACAACATGCCTTCTACAGGTCAGCAACCATGTAGCATGGCTCACATACCAACAACATGCCTTCTACAGGTCAGCAACCATGTAGCATGTAGCATGGCTTATACACCAACAACATGCCTTCTACAGGTCAGCTAGCATGTAGCATGGCTCACATACCAACAACATGCCTTCTACAGGTCAGCAACCATGTAGCATGTAGCATGGCTTATACACCAACAACATGCCTTCTACAGGTCAGCAACCATGTAGCATGTAGCATGGCTTATACACCAACAACATGCCTTCTACAGGTCAGCTAGCATGTAGCATGGCTCACATACCAACAACATGCCTTCTACAGGTCAGCAACCATGTAGCATGTAGCATGGCTCACATACCAACAACATGCCTTCTACAGGTCAGCAACCATGTAGCATGGCTCACACACCAACATCATGCCTTCTACAGGTCAGCAACCATGTAGCATGTAGCATGGCTCACATACCAACAACATGCCTTCTACAGGTCAGCAACCATGTAGCATGGCTCACACACCAACAACATGCCTTCTACAGGTCAGCAACCATGTAGCATGGCTCACACACCAACATCATGCCTTCTACAGGTCAGCAACCATGTAGCATGTAGCATGGCTCACATACCAACAACATGCCTTCTACAGGTCAGCAACCATGTAGCATGTAGCATGGCTCACACACCAACAACATGCCTTCTACAGGTCAGCAACCATGTAGCATGTAGCATGGCTTACACACCAACAACATGCCTTCTACAGGTCAGCAACCATGTAGCATGTAGCATGGCTCACACACCAACAACATGCTCACACAGGGTGACATTTTCCTCTTGTAAAAACATCTCTGCTGTGAGCCAATGTAGAGTAAGACATTTTTAATATGCAGCACAGTATATGCTAGCACAGTATATGCTGTACATTTTCTGATAATTTCCATGAGTTGCTGCTAAGTTTAGTTTTAGTGTACATGTGGAGTCACTCCAGTTTCACAGTGTAATAACATTTTATAATATTGATTTTAGTGTTTTTGGTCAATAACTGTGATGTTACTTGTCCTTCAGGTGTGACACGGTGACGAACGATGTGATGATGCAGTACAGCCGTGACTTCAAGGGTCACCTGGCGTCTCTCTTCCTCAACGAGAGCATCGACCTGGGCAAGAAGTATGTCTTCGACATCCGACGCACCTCCAAGGAGGTCTACGACCACTGCCGCAGGGCGCTCTACAACGCCGGCATAGCAGGGGACTGTGTGTCCGGCGAGCAGAGCCCGTCGCGGTCCCCTGGGGTGGGGGAAGGAGGCTGTGAGGGGTGCCAGAGGAGCCGGGTTCTGGAGGAGAAGCTGCAGCAGCTCCAGGATGCTCTGCTGTGTATGCTGTGCTGTGAAGAGGAGATGGACGCTGCCTTCTGCCCCTGTGGACACATGGTGTGCTGCCACAACTGTGCCGTCCAGCTAGAGGTAACCATAACGCCATGGTTTAAAATAAGTATATATATACATACTCACTCACTCACTACCGGTCCAAAGTTTTAGAACGCCTACTCATTCAAGGGTTTTTCTTTATTTTTACTATTTTCTACATAAGAGCGAAGCCATCAAAACTATGAAATAACACAAATGGAATCATGGAGTAACCAAAAAAGTATTAAACAAATCAAAATATTTTATTCTTCAAATAGCCACCCTTCGCCTTGATGACAGCTTTGCACACTCTTGGTATTCTCTCAACCAGTTTAACCTGGAATGCTTTTCCAACAGTCTTGAAGCAGTTCCCACTCATGCTGAGCACTTGTCGGCTGCTTTTCTTTCACTCTGCGGTCTGACTCAACCCAAACCATCTCAATTTGGTTGAGGTCGTGTGATTGTGGAGGCCAGGTCAACTGATGCAGCACTCCATCACTCTCCTTCTTGGTCAAATAGCCCTTACACAGCCTGGAGGTGTGTTGGGTCATTGTGCTGTTGAAAAACAAATGATAGTTCCACTAAGCCCAAACCAGATGGGATGGCGTAACGCTACAGAATGCTGTGGTAGCCATGCTGGTTAAGTGTGCCTTGAATTCTAAATACATCACCGACAGTGTCACCAGCAAAACACCATAACACCACCTCTTCCATGCTTCACGGTGGGAACCACACATGCGGAGATCATCCGTTCACCTACTCTGTGTCTCACAAAGACACTGCGGTTGGAACCAAAAATCTCCAATTTGGACTGCAGCATCTCCCCTCCACGACCCCACACATGACGCAAGTTCACAGACAAAATTCAAACAATTTCAGACCAAATAAACATTTCTTAAAAGCATTGTTAACTAATGGGTAATGCAGTCAGAGACTTTAAAGGTGCTGCAGATGACAGTCCCCCCAGCTCTCTCTTTGCTGAAGCCATGAGTGCACGTTTCAGTGCCCAACAGGGCCCACAAAACATGCAGTTGTCTCCACCTGCAAAGTCCATGCACACACACTAGCATACTGTCCTACATGTGCTAATTAGAGTTGATTGATGTATGTTCCTCATGTTTTTGTTTTGTATCGATCTTATTTTATTCTTATTTATTGTTGTTTACCCCCCTTTTGGGGGGGGGGGAATGGTTAAAAAAATGGGAGAAGACTAGTATTTTGTAGTTTAATTCCTCATTGTACAGTCCATAAGTATATATTTAAAAACAGATATTCACAAAGTTTGTGATGAATGACAGGTTGTTTCTTCATTTAAAACACATTAGGGTTTAAAATTCAATTAAGCTGTTTCATTTTAGGGGTTTAGTGAAGGCAGGTCATTTTTTAACCTTTAGCACAAGGGGAGTGAGTATACAGAATATTAAGACTACACAAGGGTTAAAGTAATGATGGATTGTCGTTTCTCTTTGCTAATTTGAGCTGTACTTGCCATAATTTGGACTTGGTATTTTACCAAATAGGCCTATCTTCTGTATACCACCCCTACCTTGCCACAACACAACTGAGTGGCTCAAGCGCAATATGAAGGAAAGAAATTCCACAAATGAACTTTTAAGAAGGCACACCTGTTAATTGAAATGCATTCCAGGTGACTACCTCATGAAGCTGTCTGAGAGAATACCAAGAGTGTGCAAAGCTGTCATCAAGGCAAAGGGTGTATTTGAAGATGTTTTTTTATATTTGAAGAATCTCAAATATAAAATATATTTTATTTCATAGTTTGTTATTTCAAACTATTTCATAGTTTGTTATTTCATAGTTTTCATATTTTTTCATATAGTTTTCATATTTTTTTTTACTAGAAAATAGTAAAAATAAAGAAAAACCCTTGAATGAGTAGGTGTTCTAAAACTTTTGACTGGTTGTGTGTGTACAGTATATAATTGTTGATGTATTTTGTAGTCTGTATTGATAGATACAGTGAAGAAGTGATTGAAATGGAGGAGAAGGACAGAATGGAATGTGACTCAGTCGGGGTTTGAACCGCATTCTCCATGGGTTTTATGTGTTCCAGGGGTGGCAGCACTAAACACCAGTCCCTGTTACACCATAATGCCATGTTCTTGTATCTTCCACTGTGCTGAATGAACTTTGAAGCTCCAAGTTAAACTTTTAGAGAGGTCAGGGTGGTTGGCAGTTAATGAAAAGAGCTGGTACTGTTTTTTTCCCTTTTTAAACAAATGAAGTGAACTGTTTGGTGAGGAGGAGTATGGTAGACGGGAGGAATGTTTGCAGAAACTATAGTTACCCTTCTTCCCATGGTTTATTGGCTGTCCTGAACCTTCTGTAGCCTGTAGGTCGTAGGTTAAATGCCTGTAGGGCAGTACTGTCAGCTACTCTGTGGACACCGTTAATCCAAGATTATATAGACTAATTCATCCAGATCTATATGGCTGTATCTTAACAATACGTCTGTTTGATTCCTCACAAGTCACATCTATATACAGTGTTTTAATGTTAGATTAGCATATTATATTCTAATCAAATCTTTTGATCTCACCCCTTCAGGTGTGTCCGGTGTGTCGGTCAGAGGTAGACCATGTCCAACACATCTACCTGCCCACCTGTGCCAACCTGCTGTCCCTGGCAGTGAGCAGTGCTGCCCCCTTCAATATTCCCAGAGACCTGGCCACTCACCTCTGTTCCTCCAGAGAGTTCTACACCAGCACAGACCAGATCTGTCACACGTAGATTTACTTCCAAATAGCTATCATTGCTATCATTGCTAACGTTAGCTAGCTAAAAATCTGGAGGTCTCCCCTCAATCTTAGCTAGTTGGCTAACGTTAGCTAGCTAAAAATCTGGAGGTCTCCCCTCAATCTTAGCTAGCTGGCTAACGTTAGCTAGCTAAAATCCGGAGGTCTCCCCTCAATCTTAGCTAGCTGGCTAACGTTATACTGCATCTAAAGTTAATCCGGCGACATCAAAATGATGAAAAATGGTTTTCCTACTAATTATTTGCCGCCTTTAGAAATGTCATTGTGTTTTCAAGCCACAGTAATAAACTTTAGACTGAATATTCATCAGTCCCCAATGAGGATGCATTGAGTAGAATGTTCAGTTGGGCATCAGTCCTAAAACAAACCTTCAAAACAATATTGTGAAGCAACGTGCAAACCATAAATACCAGGGGTAGTGCTGTAGTAATATACCAGTAGTAGTGCTGTAGTAGTATACCAGGGGTAGTGCTGTAGTAGTATACCAGTAGTAGTGCTGTAGTAGTATACCAGTAGTAGTGCTGTAGTAGTTGTATACCAGGGGTAGTGCTGTAGTAGTTGTATACCAGGGGTAGTGCTGTAGTAGTTGTATACCAGTAGTAGTGCTGTAGTAGTTGTATACCAGGGGTAGTGCTGTAGTAGTTGTATACCAGGGGTAGTGCTGTAGTAGTTGTATACCAGGGGTAGTGCTGTAGTAGTTGTATACCAGGGGTAGTGCTGTAGTAGTTGTATACCAAGGGTAGTGCTGTAGTAGTATACCAGTAGTAGTGCTGTAGTAGTTGTATACCAGTAGTAGTGCTGTAGTAGTTGTATACCAGTAGTAGTGCTGTAGTAGTATACCAGTAGTAGTGCTGTAGTAGTAGTATACCAGTAGTAGTGCTGTAGTAGTTGTATACCAGTAGTAGTGCTGTAGTAGTATACCAGGGGTAGTACTGTAGTAGGAATATACCAAGGGGTAGTATACCAGTAGTGTAGTAGTACTGCAGTATTGGTGATGTAGTAGTAGTGTGCTACTGTATGAGGTGCTATATGACTGCATACAGTAGCATTCTGAACATTAATTTCTCTGGCAACAGCTCTGGTGGACATTCCTGCAGTCAGCATGCCAACTGCACGCTCCCTCAACTTGAGACATCTATGGTATTGTGTTGTGTGACAACTGCACATTTTAGAACAATCTTTTATTGTCCCCCCAGCACAAGGTGCACCTGTGTAATGATTGTGCTGTTTAATCAACTTCTTGATATGCCAGCTTCTTGATTATCTTGGCACAGGGGAAATGCTCACTAACAGGGATGTAAACAGATTTGTGCACAATTTGAGAGAAATAAGCTTTTTGTTCAATAATGTATACTATACACTCCATTGTATTTTGATATCTTTATCTCTGCCATATATAAACGGTATATAAATGTGATGTCTCTGACCATAGTGTTGAAATAGTCATTACATTAGACTAGAAGAGTGTACCAGACCAGGTAAATAGTCTTTATTTTATTATTATTTATCAGGGCCCATAGGGCTGTAATGAAGTAGTGCACTATATAGGGTGTCCGTTGGGATGGATGTTCCCACTGTCTTCCACAGATGAGTTACTCAATTTATCTTCTGGCCTGCAGCGAGTTCAAAAAATGTACCATACCAGGCCTGTTACCAGTCTACAGAAGTCACATTATTGCTTCTCATACCCCCCGGCATCCCACTGCTGGCTTGCTCAGATCTAAGCATGGTTGTCCCTGGATGCTGCTGGAAGTGGTGTTGGAGGGCCAGTAGGTGGCACCCTTTCCTCTGCTCTTAAAAAAAAATATCCCAATGACCCAGGACAGTGTTTGGGGACATTGCCCTGTGTAGCGTGTCGTCTTTCGGATGAGACGTTAACCCTGGTGTCCTGACTTTCTGTGGTCACTAAAGATCCCATGGCACTTATCACAAGAGTAGGGGTGTTAACCCTGGTGTCCTGACTCTCTGTGGTCACTAAAGATCCCATGGCACTTATCACAAGAGTAGGGGTGTTAACCCTGGTGTCCAGGCTAAATTCCCAAATCTGGCCCTCAAACCATCACGGTCACCTAATCATGTATGAGCTGCCAATTGGCTCATACATCCTCTCCCCTGTAACTATTCCCCAGGTCGTTGCTGTAAATGAGAACATGTTCTCAGTCAACTTAACTGGTAAAATAAGGGTTAAATGAAATGGAGAAGAATTCTCTACCAAAGCTCTTCATTTCTTTTTAAATAGCTATTTACACCATGTACCTGAACAATGGATTTCAATTTGTTGATCAATGATTTCTGTAGTTAAGGTTCTGTTCTGTATTTAAAGCTATGTTTTAATGAGTTGAAATTTAAAGCAAGATTTCATATTTATTTTCAAGTATTAATAAAATATTTATTTTGTACTTAATGTTTCATTTGTGAGCATTTTCTATCAGTTGTGGACTTGTCTCAAGATGTCATAGAGATCCTAAAGGAGTTGTGTTTGCACTGAGCAATGCTGTTACTGATAACCTAAAGGGGGGGCGCTGCCTTAATCAACAGCCACGTCTTCAGTGCCCGGGGGAACAGTGAGTTAACTGCTTTGCTCTGGCTGCTTGGCTCATTTAACACTATGTTACTTTTGTCCCCAACCCACCAGCCTTTGCAATGTGCCATGCAAGAGACTGCAAGTGACATGTCAGTAACCATGTTTCTGTCACATTTTGAAAGATAACCAATTCAATACTTTAAAATGGTTGAAATAAAATATGAATTTGACAAATGTAAAAAAAAAAAATTTTTAAAACCTTAAATGTGAACTACTGCTCATTTGAATAACTTTTTGTTGAATTCCTTAAAGTTAGGGTAGCCTATGGGATGCAGGGTGAAGATATCATCATTTGTTAAGGTGATCATTTGTGTTAAATACTAACTAAATGGAAAATGTCTCATTGTTGAATACGGTCCGCAGTCATTAGGACATTTCTTGGTGGGACTTTGGAACAGTTTGTATTTCAGCTGTTTCCTCATGAAAAGAAACTCCCTTTCCCCGCCTAGTGGTATGGTTGGGTAATACACCCTATTTCATTATGTGATTCAGGTTCCATTTTCTCAATATTTGAGAAATTATTTTGATTATATAGTTGAGGATGATGAATAGAATGATACAATGAAGAGGATGATGATGATAATTTTATCCATAGGATAATAACACAGAATTAATGCAAAGTAATGCACAGAATTTGGCCTTCAGTGACCCATTAAAAAAAACGTTTTGGGGTTTCCTACCTTGTGAATGTTTTAGTGTATATACCTCACCCCATCCCCTCTGAGGATGTTGACTGACTCCAGCACTTCCTGGTACTGTCAGCAGCTGTGCTGTTCTCTGCAGTGATAGGTCCATCTGACATGAATGTGTGTCAGATGGCCAGTGACAATACCACTTCTACTAGTGCTGCAACTGCGGCTGCCTCCCTCTGCACTGCTCTCAGTTATATATATGAGAGAGAGACCAAATAAAGACATAGGTGTGTGTGCTGCTGGGAGGGGAGAGCCTGTTAGCATGCTATAAATATTTGATGCATCTGGAGGTTCAGGGTTGGCTACTGTCTGGGTCTCAGCAGACCACATCACAGGCTCCATGTTGATCTAGTGATTCATAGAATTATTGATTTATTGGACTGGGACAGGGATTGGACCATCCCGGAGGTGACAGGCCATCATGCCTCGGATAGACGTGGATGTGAAGCTGGACTTTAAAGATGTCCTGTTCAGACCCAAGAGAAGCAGCCTGAAGAGCAGGTCAGAGGTAAGGTGTTATAAACCAGCCTTTATAGCTGCTGTTGTAGATGTCTAATGTGTTTTGCCTTGTCAGCACAGAAAAGAGAAAGGTGGAGCCATGGTGGACTCCCAAGGGGGCCAAGAGCATCAAGTCTTATGTTCAAATCTGTGTTGAATCACAAATGACATACTAACTAGCCCAAGCCAGCTGTGTTGGGTGGGTCAGTTGTGGAGGGTCAGTGATGAAAGATACCATAGGATTCCATATAGAACTGGTGATGTAGAGGATATCTGTGTAGAACATACTCTATGGTTCCTTCGCTTGCTACAGCAGAACACAGTAACCCTCCCTGTGTGTGTGTGGAGGTCACCTTCCCATAAGCGGGGCTTGTATGGGCGTGTGTGTGTGCCTGTGTGTGCATGCTTGTGTGTGTGTGTTTGACTCTGAATGTTGGTCTTTGTGTGTGTGTGTGTGTGTGTGTGTGTGTGTGTGCATACGTCAATTTGTGTGTCTATTTGTGCCTTCTCCCACTGCCTGCCTGGCACAGAGTTCACAATGTTCTGCCTGGCTAGCGCCTGTCAACACCTATACCTCTATGTAATGAAATATGAGACATGACACATGGCGTGATATGAGACATGACACGGCGTGATATGAGACATGACACGGCGTGATTTTCTCATATTAGAGATATTGTTGGGCCTACTAAAAATTTTCAGGTAACACTTTGACCGAAGAGTTGAGTCAACTTAAACAAGGCTTTGGTACCAGTTACTGAATAAGGATTGGTTGAAACAACTACATTTGTGGGTGTTTCTATTTTATATATATATTTTTTTTACAGTACATGACATGAGAGAGTCAGGCTTGCACCTTATTCCCATATGGCACTATATTTCCTATATAGTTCACTTATTTTGACCAGGGCCCATAGGGGGCAGTGAGTGTGACACCCTATTCCCTATATAATGCACCATAGGGCTCTCAAATGTAGAGTACTATATAGGGTGCCATTTGGGACGTAGCCAGAGACACTGTTAATCTGTTCTGTCCTACATCTGAAGTTCTATTTGCTTATTCTTTTAGGATTAACCCAGACAGGCTGATTCAGGGTGAACCCAGACAGGCTGATTCAGGGTGAACCCAGACAGTCTGATTCAGGGTGAACCCAGACAGGCTGATTCAGGCTGATTCAGGGTGAACCTAGACAGGCTGATTCAGGGTGAACCCAGACATGCTGATTCAGGCTGATTCAGGGTGAACCTAGACAGGCTGATTCAGGGTGAACCTAGACAGGCTGATTCAGGGTGAACCTAGACAGGCTGATTCAGGGTGAACCCAGACAGGCTGATTCAGGGTGAACCTAGACAGGCTGATTCAGGGTGAACCCAGACAGGCTGATTCAGGGTGAACCTAGACAGGTTGATTCAGGGTGAACCCAGACATGCTGATTCAGGCTGATTCAGGGTGAACCTAGACAGGCTGATTCAGGGTGAACCTAGATAGACTGATTCAGGGTGAACCTAGACAGACTGATTCAGGGTGAACCTAGACAGGCTGATTCAGGGTGAACCTAGACAGGCTGATTCAGGGTGAACCTAGACAGGCTGATTCAGGGTGAACCCAGACAGGCTGATTCAGGGTGAACCCAGACAGGCTGATTCAGGGTGAACCCAGACAGGCTGATTCAGGGTGAACCCAGACAGGCTGATTCAAGGTGAACCTAGACAGGCTGATTCAGGGTGAACCCAGACAGGCTGATTCAGGGTGAACCCAGACAGGCTGATTCAGGGTGAACCCAGACAGGCTGATTCAGGGTGAACTTAGACAGGCTGATTCAGGGTGAACCCAGACAGGCTGATTCAGGGTGAACCTCGACAGGCTGATTCACAGTGAATCCAGACAGGCTTATTCACAGTGAACCCAGACAGGCTGAGGTTCAGACTGATTCCTGATTAACCCAGACAGGCTGATTCAGGCTGATTCATGGTGAACACAGGCAGGCTGATTCAGGCTGATTCATGATGAACCCATTCAGGCTGATTCACGGGGAACCCAGACAGGCTGATTCAGGCTGATTCTGATTAACCCAGGCAGGCTGAGGCTCAGGCTGATTCATGGTGAACACAGGCAGGCTTTCATGATGGACCGATTTAAGGCTGATGTATGGTGAACCCAGGCAGGCTGATGCTCAGGCTGATTCATGATGAACCCAGGCAGGCTGAGGAAACAATGAGACATCATCATCAGAGGATTGAGATCAAGGCTTTTTTTTTATGTGTCGTTTTACTGTAGTTGACACAATATTATGCTTTTAGCATATGGCCATACACTCACTAGCAGCCATTGGGTTCGTTGATTAGTCATTGAATTAGATTAAAGGATGGATAATAGGTTATTTGTTGCCAGCATTGTCATACATTTTATCCCGGATGGAGAGACATCTCGGGGAGAAATATGAACGTATGTTTTTTTTTAATAGTTAAAAAAATAAAATAATCTACTTCAATACCAGTGTTCTAACTTCTTTAAACCCTCAAATGGTTTTAATACAGGCCGTCACTCTGGGGGCAAATCCAGCAAACATCACCTGTATGTTATACATTACCACAACTTAACTGGTCTTCCCAATCCTCTCATGTTATGTCAACTGTCCTGACTTCAGGCAGTATACCCACAACTTCTAATGCTAAACGCCTGTGTGGTTTCCTCTTCGAATCATGCATTTGTACCTTTTGGTGTTTTGATAGGCGTTCATGAATAAAATGTGTGATTTATTGGCTTGCGTCCCAAATGGCACCCTCTGTTCTCTATGTAGTGCGCATAGGGCTCTGGTCAGAAGTAGTGCACTATATAGGGAATAGGGTCCCATTTGGGATACACTAGGATTATTTATTGTTACTGTGCTCCCCTCCTCACAGGTGGACCTACGGAGGACGTTCACGTTCCGTAATTCCAAACAGAGTTACCATGGCATCCCCATCATCGCTGCCAACATGGACACCACGGGCACCTTTGAGATGGCACAGGTCCTCAGCAAGGTTAGCACTGTACCGTTTGGGATTGTGCATTCCAAATGGCACTCTATTTCCAAATGGCACCCTTTTCCAAAATGGCACCCTATTCCCAAATGGCACCCTATTCCCAAATGGCACCCTATTCCCACAGGGCTCTGGTCAATAGTCAAATCAACTTAAATTGATTTGCAAATAGTCTGGGTAGCCATTTGATTAGCTGTTCAGGAGTCTCATGGCTTGGGGGTAGAAGCTATTTAGGAGCCACTTGGACCTAGACTTTGTGCTCCGGTACCGCTTGCCGTGCGGTAGCAGAGAGAACAGTCTATGACTAGGGTGGCTGGAGTGTTTGACAATTTTTAGGGCCTTCCTCTGACACCACCTGGTATAGAGGTCCTGAATGTCAGGAAGCTTGGCCCCGGTGATGTACTGGGCCGTACGCACTACCCTCTGTAGTGCCTTGTGGTCGGAGGCCGAGCAGTTGCCATACCAGGCATTGATGCAACCCATCAGGATGCTCTCGATGGTGCAGCTGTAAAACCTTTTGAGGATCTGAGGACCCATGCCAAATATTTTCAGTCTCCTGAGGGGGAATAGGTTTTGTCGTGCCCTCTTCACGACTGTCTTGGTGTGCTTGGACCATGTTAGTTTGTTGGTGATGACGCCAAGGAACTTGAAGCTCTCAACCTGCTCCACTACAGCCCTATTGATGAGAATGGGGGCGTGCTCAGTCCTCCTTTTCCTGTAGACCACAATCATCTCCTTTGTCTTGATCACGTTGAGGGAGAGGTTGTTGTCCTTGCACCACATGGTCAGGTTTCTGACCTCTTCCCTATAGGCTGTCTCATCGTTGTTGGTGATCAGGCCTACCACTGTTGTGTCATCAGCAAACTTAATGATGGTGTTGGAGTCGTGCCTGGCCATGCAGTCATGAGTAAACAGGGAATACAGGAGGGGACTGAGCACGCACCCCTGAGGGGCCCCTGTGTTGAGGATCAGCGTGTTGGATGTGTTGTTACCTACCCTTACCACCTGGGGGCGGCCCGTCAGGAAGTCCAGGATCCAGTCCCAGGGTCCTTAGCTTAGCGATGAGCTTTGAGGAGACTATGGTGTTGAACGCTGAGCTGTAGTCAATTAATAGCATTCTCACATAGATGTTCCTTTTGTCCAGGTGGGAGAGGGCAGTATGGAAACACTGCTGGACACATGATCAGACCTGGACACATGCCATGGTAAAGGTCAGGGAGTTTCTACTGACCACGTGATCAGACCTGGCCACATGCCATGGTAAAGGTCAGGGAGTTTCTACTGACAACATGACCAGACCTGGACACATGCCATGGTAAAGGTCAGGGAGTTTCTACTGACAACATGACCAGACCTGGACACATGCCATGGTAAGGGTCAGGGAGTTTCTACTGACCACGTGATCAGACCTGGACACATGATCAGACCTGGACACATGATCAGACCTGGACACATGCCATGGTAAAGGTCAGGGAGTTTCTACTGACCACATGACCAGACCTGGACACATGCCATGGTAAGGGTCAGGGAGTTTCTACTGACCACGTGATCAGACCTGGACACATGCCATGGTAAAGGTCAGGGAGTTTCTACTGACCACATGACCAGACCTGGCCACATGCCATGGTAAGGGTCAGGGAGTTTCTACTGACCACGTGATCAGACCTGGACACATGCCATGGTAAAGGTCAGGGAGTTTCTACTGACCACGTGATCAGACCTGGACACATGCCATGGTAAAGGTCAGGGAGTTTCTACTGACCACGTGACCAGACCTGGACACATGCCATGGTAAAGGTCAGGGAGTTTCTACTGACCACGTGATCAGACCTGGACACATACCATGGTAATGGTCAGGGGGTTTCTACTGACCACGTGACCAGACCTGGACACATGCCATGGTAAGGGTCAGGGAGTTTCTACTGACCACGTGATCAGACCAGGACACATGCCATGGTAATGGTCAGGGGGTTTCTACTGACCACGTGACCAGACCTGGACACATGCCATGGTAAGGGTCAGGGAGTTTCTACTGACCACGTGATCAGACCTGGACACATGCCATGGTAAGGGTCAGGGAGTTTCTACTGACCACGTGATCAGACCTGGAAAAACTCCAGTGGTTCTGTTGTTTCTCTGTCAACAACAACAACAACAAGTCCAGTCATCCCCAGGTCTGCTTCAGTGAAGTCTTGACAACCTGATGACCTGTGAAAGAGTAGCCAGGGTGATGACCTGTGAAAGAGTAGCCAGGGCAGGGTGATGACCTGTGAAAGAGTAGCCAGGGTGATGACCTGTGAAAGGGTTGCCAGGGTGATGACCTGTGAAAGAGTAGCCAGGGTGATGACCTATGAAAGGGTTGCCAGGGTGATGACCTGTGAAAGGGTCGCCAGGGTGATGACCTGTGAAAGGGTCGCCAGGGTAATGACCTGTGAAAGGGTTGCCAGGGTGATGACCTGTGAAAGGGTAGCCAAGGGTGATGACCTGTGAAAGGGTCGCCAGGGTGATGACCTGTGAAAGGGTCGCCAGGGTGATGACCTGTGAAAGGGTCGCCAGGGTAATGACCTGTGAAAGGGTTGCCAGGGTGATGACCTGTGAAAGGGTCGCCAGGGTAATGACCTGTGAAAGGGTTGCCAGGGTGATGACCTGTGAAAGGGTAGCCAAGGGTGATGACCTGTGAAAGGGTAGCCAGGGTGATGACCTGTGAATGGGTTGCCAGGGTGTGACCTGTGAAAGGTCAGTTGCCAGAGGAGTAACGCTGTGAATTTCCGTTCTTCTTGTTTCTCTACATTCCCCTCTAGCAAACTCTCTTCACCGCCGTGCAGAAGCACTACACTGTGGAGGAGTGGAAGGATTTTGCAGCCAAGTTTCCAGAATGTTTGGAGGTTTGTAATAATCCCAGACAACAATGTTTGGAGGTTTGTAATAATCCCAGACAACAATGTTTGGAGGTTTGTAATAATCCCAGACAACAATGTTTGGAGGTTTGTAATAATCCCAGACAACAATGTTTGGAGGTTTGTAATAATCCCAGACAACAATGTTTGAAGGTTTGTTATAATCCCAGACAACAATGTTTGGAGGTTTGTAATAATCCCAGACAACAATGTTTGGAGGTTTGTAATAATCCCCGACAACAATGGTTGGACGTTTGTAATAATCCCAGACAACAATGTTTGGAGGTTTGTAATAATCCTAGACAACAATGTTTGGAGGTTTGTAATAATCCCAGACAACAATGTTTGGAGGTTTGTAATAATCCCAGACAACAATGTTTGGAGGTTTGTAATAATCCCAGATAACAATGTTTGGAGGTTTGTAATAATCCCAGACAACAATGTTTGGAGGTTTGTAATAATCCCAGACAACAATGTTTGGAGGTTTGTAATAATCCCAGACAACAATGTTTGGAGGACAGCTAGAATTGTCATCATACAGCATTTTCATGACCTCATGCAACAGTGGTGTCCCCAGGGTTTGAATAATGTATTGAATTCAGGAGTTGTTATGGAAACAATGGGTGGCCCATGGTAATGTTTCTAATGCTTATAAGGACTAGTGCTCTGATTTGTTATGGGAGTGCTTATAGTAGCACCCATAGAAATATAATCGCTAGAACGGCCACCCCTTTACAAGTCAATGATGCCATGTGTGGGAGCCATTTTGAGTTTCCCCCCTTGAGTTTACCAGTCAAATTGCTGTGGTCAGAGGCTCCAGACCCGTTCTAATGATTCTATTTCTACGGTAGCACCTCCATCCTTCCAACCCTGGTTGTTCTCTCACACTGCCGCCCTGTCCCCGTCCCCCTCAGCACGTAGCGGTCAGTTCAGGCAGCGGTCAAGCCGACCTGGAGAAGCTGTGCAGCGTCCTGGAGGCCGTCTCTGACATCAGATTCGTCTGTCTGGACGTGGCCAACGGCTACTCTGAACACTTTGTGGAGTTTGTCAAAACCGTCAGGGGGAGGTTTCCTCAACACACTATCATGGTGAGGCCGTTCCATCAAGTTAACACAGCTGAACAGCTTTCCAAGACTTCATTTGCTTATGTCGTTTTAATTACTGCAAATATTCTAACATGTGCAATGTGATGTGCCATGCAATGTTAAACTATCACCTGTTTGGTAGTTAGTTGGTTTGGTAGCTGTATAGGGATTCTAAATGCTATGACTGTGTCTGTCTGTGTGTCTGTCTGTGTGTGTCTAACTGTGGTCAGGCTGGCAACGTGGTAACAGGAGAGATGGTGGAGGAGCTGATCCTGGCAGGAGCTGACATCATTAAAGTGGGTATTGGGCCAGGTGGGTCTGTTACTCTGGTACTCTGTCTGTTACTCCATCTGTTACTCTGTTACCCTGTCTGTTACTCTGGTACTCTGTCTGTTACTCCATCTGTTACTCTGTTACTCTGTCTGTTACTCTGTCTGTTACTCTGTCTGTTACTCTGGTACTCCATCTGTTACTCTGTTACTCTGTCTGTTACTCTGTTACTCTGTCTGTTACTCTGGTACTCCATCTGTTACTCTGTTACTCTGTCTGTTACTCTGTTACTCTGTCTGTTACTCTGGTACTCCATCTGTTACTCTGTTACTCTGTCTGGTACTCCGATACTCTGTCTGTTACTCTGTCTGTTACTCTGGTACTCTGTCTGTTACTCCATCTGTTACTCTGTTACCCTGTCTGTTACTCTGGTACTCTGTCTGGTACTCCGATACTCTGTCTGTTACTCTGTCTGGTACTCTGGTACTCCATCTGGTACTCTGTTACTCTGTCTGTTGCTCTGTCTGTTGCTCTGTCTGGTACCCGGGTACTCCGTCTGTTACTCTGTCTGGTACTCTGTTACTCTGTCTGTTACTCTGTCTGTTACTCTGGCACTCCGCCTGTTACTCTTTTACTCTGTCTGTTACTCTGTCTGTTACTTTGGTACTCCGTCTGTTACTCTGTTACTCTGTCTGGTACTCTGGTACTCTGTCTCTGTTACTCTGTATGTTACTCTGTTACTCTGTATGTTACTCTATGTTACTCTGTCTGTTACTTTGTTACTCTGTCTGTTACTCTATGTTACTCTGTCTGTTACTCTATGTTACTCTGTCTGTTACTCTGTCTGTTACTCTAGCACCCTCTTCCCTACATAGTGCACTATAAGTAGAGCACTATATGGAGTCATGAGTTCACCATGGCTCCCTTCAAGAGAGAACAATACTTCAGCTGAGTGCATTCAGCTCCTGACAAACTGACACGTCATGATTCCCCTCTAGGTTCTGTGTGTACGACGCGCATTAAGACGGGAGTGGGATACCCCCAGCTCAGTGCTGTCATAGAGTGTGCAGACTCCGCCCATGGCCTGAAGGCTCACATCATCTCAGTGAGTGACCTCTGACCTCAAGAACCTTCTGACATGTACATGTATCTACACAACATTTCTATCTGAACGAACCCAGGGGTTAAAGGTGCTGGAGCTCGGGTTACGCCTGGCTTTCCCTTTGAGACATTAAACCACTGAACGTTCCACAATGTTTGCTCAATATGTTTTGTTTTATCTCACCAGGATGGCGGATGCAGCTGTCCTGGGGATGTGGCTAAGGCATTTGGTGAGTCCTGGTTTGATAAATCATACTATCATAGTGACATTGTGTGTGTGTCCTATTCTTTATGGTGCCTGGTCATAGTAGTGCACTATATTGGTAATAGGATGCATTTGGAGCGCATGCATTGTGTTGTGTCACTCAAAAATACTGCCTTGCCTGACCCTCTCTCAACAGGGTTGTGTGTGTGTGATTCTAGGCGCTGGAGCTGATTTTGTGATGCTGGGGGGCATGCTGGCTGGCCACGACCAGTGTGGCGGGGAGGTCATTGAGAAGAATGGCAGAAAGGTCCAGCTGTTCTATGGGATGAGCTCTGACACGGCCATGAAGAAACATGTAGGGGGAGTGGCAGAGTACAGGTAAAACAATACTCATTAGGTGGGTGCTTATATCTGTCCTGTCTTACACATGGGAACTGGGCATATCCCGTTCTCCCTGAGACGCCCTCGGAGAGTGAGGTCAAAGCCCGGGCCCTGGAGAAATGAGTGTTAAGTGCCTTGCTCAAGGGCACTTCAACAGATTGTTTTCACCTTGCCGGGGTGGGGATTTAAAGTAGCAACCTTACGGTTAATGGCCCAGTGATCTAACCGCTAGGCCAGTGGTTCCCAGCCTTCTTCGGTTACTGTACCACCAACTGAATTTAGCTCTGTCTGGAGTACCCCTGAAGTACCACCTTGTGCATTTTACCAGAAGGCCTATGGTCTCATGAGTCTTCTCAAGTACCCCAGGGGGTCCTTGTACCCCTGGTTGGGAACCCCTGCACTAGCCTACCTTCCGCCCACACTATATCAATACAGTATCCTTTCAGTTTTTCTTACAGTAACTTACAAGCAAGCGCACACATTTCCTTCACAAAATGTTCATTTAGTAGTTAGCTCTGGTCTGTTTAGTACAAAACTGTTGATGATGTCGAAGACCTAAGAAATCAATGTGCCTGATCAACCCAATGGAAAGACCATAGATTTATTGACAAGTTTTCCCCTCTTCCTCAATCCCTCCATACCCCTCTCCTCCTGCAGAGCATCAGAGGGCAGGACGGTGGAGGTACCGTACAGGGGGGATGTAGAGGCCACCATCAGGGACATTCTGGGTGGTCTGCGCTCCACCTGCACCTACGTAGGAGCTGCCAAACTGAAGGAGCTCAGTCGCAGGACCACCTTTATCAGAGTCACACAGCAGGCCAGCCACATGTTCACATAGTAGTAAATGGATGGACGGATGGACAACATAATCTTTCTTGTTTCAATTGTGCTGATTTAACTTCAAATGTAAAAGTGTGAATCTACAACAATATTTACGTGAATGCATGCGTTTTTTTTGTTGCCTGTACACAGTAAACAGAAAGAGGAGAAACAGAATGAAATACCAACCTGGACTCAGGGGTAGACGTAACATAGTAAACTTATATCCGTGACACTCCAAATAGTATGATGTGTAACGTTTGGCATGCTATTCATTTGTGGATGTCCATCTTCCATTTCGTACAATATGTTGTGAATTAGCAAAACGTATGATATGTTATGAATTCTAATTTGTTGAGGCTAAAGTTATCTAGGTGGCTAACGTTAATGTTAGCCAGGTTAGGGGTTAAGGTTAGGAGTTAGGTTAAGGTTAGGGGAAGGGTTAGCTAACATGCTAAGTAGTTGCAAAGTAACAAAAAATTGGTAAGTAGTTCCAAAGTTGCTAATTAGATCAAATTCTAAAATTGTCTGTGATGTTATTCATACACACAGCCTTTGGGTTGCTTGATGTTCATGTTTTACACCTACCCAACCTGACCAACCACTCTACTTTTGTTTTTTGTCTTAAGTAACCTTCTGTCTTATGTAACCATACCAAATGTAACATATTATAATAAATTGAGTGTTTCGAAATCTGGATTTACATTTACTATGTTACGTGTAGTATATGACACCAGGCTGGAAAAACAGTACTAGAGTATGTTACGTGTAGTCTATGAGGCCAGGCTGGAAAAACAGAGTGCTAGAGTATGTTACGTGTAGTCTATGAGACCAGGCTGGAAAAACAGAGTGCTAGAGTATGTTACGTGTAGTCTATGAGACCAGGCTGGAAAAACAGAGTGCTAGAGTATGTTACGTGTAGTCTATGAGACCAGGCTGGAAAAACAGAGTGCTAGAGTATGTTACGTGTAGTCTATGAGACCAGGCTGGAAATACAGAGTGCTAGAGTAAGCAGCTGCTCTGTTGCTCCTCTTGAAAGACGAATGACAGAATTTCAGTTGACTCTGTTATTTATTATTCTGAGTATACAGAGACAATACATTTGTTCATGTTCTTTCGTGTTTCTTTAAACAAATTTGTTGAAATCTAAAAGAAACGTTAAAAAAATGACCACTGAAATATTTTGTCCATAAACCTGCAAAAACTCTCTAAGAAAGAGACCATAGATCATACAGAACAGATTGGAGAATATCCTACAAATTAAACCGTAATACCACAGTTAGAAAAGCAACTTTGAAGTCTTCAATTCCTCGTTTCCGGTTTCCTGTTGTACATAAATGTATCTTACAGATGAGGTACACAAAAAAGTTATTTCACAACCTTTTTGGGGGTTTGCGGACCAATGCATGAACATTTTTTAAATCACAGATTGTACAATAATAACAATGATCCTATTTTGTATAATATCTACAACAAAGTTTATATTTTAGCACATACATATCTCAGGGAAAAACAGTCAATGGGCGGTGTCTGTTTCTCTGCCAGTTCACCTGATTATTGGCAAGATGCAAACAACAGTCTAATAATCTCTATTCATTCTATTCTCTCTCTCTCTCCCTCCTCTCTCGCTCTCTCTCTCTTCCTCTCTCTCTCCTCTCTCTCCCTCCTCTCTCTCTCACTCTCCCTCCTCTCTTTCTCTCTCTCTCCCTCCTCTCTCTCTCATTCTCCCTCCTCTCTCGCTCTCTCTCCCTCCTCTCTCGCTCTCTCAATGAATTTGAAAATATCCAATTGCTTTCTGTGATGATAAACAGTTTTATGATAATCACACACACACACACACACCATTCCTGACTTCTGTAGTAAATACTTTATTTTGGCTGTAAGAAAAATGATAAATAGTATCATTTTAAACTGAAAGAAAAGAGAGACACCTGTTAGAATTCAGTCTAAAGTAAGTTGGGTACACGAGTGGGTAGTGAGGCCAGGTAGTTACAGAATGTAGAGAAATGTCCACATGCATGTGCACAGGTTCCTCTACTGTTGAACCTATGGCACTGGTCCATATTCACTGATGATCTTGACTCTAGCTTTTTCACTTGATAGTACCATGATTACTCTGATTTGCCTGAATTAAAAGTATGAAAATATACATTTTAATGATTCATGTCACGTGAAGACACAATGTATTCTTAGGTGACATATTGCAAGTTGAGGTTTGAGTTTTACATGGGATGTCATTCATACAAAGAACTGATGAAAGTGAATCAGAGACATTTTAGAGGGTCATTGGCTGTAATGATTTAACATGGAAAAACACAAACCTATAATTCAGGTATTGCACATACAACACAATTACAACTAAAGTTAATTGGACAGGTTCACTATACCTGTAGTTCAATGTCAGGGGTTCCCCACTCCACCACCTTTTACAGGGTAAAACGTTGTATAACGTCCAGAAGAACCACTGTAAAACGTTGTATAACGTCCAGAAGAACCACTGTAAAACGTTGTATAACGTCCAGAAGAACCACTGTAAAACGTTGTATAATGTCCAGAAGAACCACTGTAAAACGTTGTATAACGTCCAGAAGAACCACTGTAAAACGTTGTATAACGTCCAGAAGAACCACTGTAAAACGTTGTATAACGTCCAGAAGAACCACTGTAAAACGTTGTATAACGTCCAGAAGAACCACTGTAAAACGTTGTATAACGTCCAGAAGAACCACTGTAAAACGTTGTATAACGTCCAGAAGAACCACTGTAAAACGTTGTATAACGTCCAGAAGAACCACTGTAAAACGTTGTATAACGTCCAGAAGAACCACTGTAAAACGTTGTATAACGTCCAGAAGAACCACTGTAAAACGTTGTATAACGTCCACAAGAACCACTGTAAAACGTTGTATAACGTCCAGAAGAACCACTGTAAAACGTTGTATAACGTCCAGAAGAACCACTGTAAAACGTTGTATAACGTCCAGAAGAACCACTGTAAAACGTTGTATAACGTCCAGAAGAACCACTGTAAAACGTTGTATAACGTCCAGAAGAACCACTGTAAAACGTTGTATAACGTCCAGAAGAACCACTGTAAAACGTTGTATAACGTCCAGAAGAACCACTGTAAAACGTTGTATAACGTCCAGAAGAACCACTGTAAAACGTTGTATAACGTCCAGAAGAACCACTGTAAAACGTTGTATAACGTCCAGAAGAACCACTGTAAAACGTTGTATAACGTCCAGAAGAACCACTGTAAAACGTTGTATAACGTCCAGAGAACCACTGTAAAACGTTGTATAACGTCCAGAAGAACCACTGTAAAACGTTGTATAACGTCCAGAAGAACCACTGTAAAACGTTGTATAACGTCCAGAAGAACCACTGTAAAACGTTGTATAACGTCCAGAAGAACCACTGTAAAACGTTGTATAACGTCCAGAAGAACCACTGTAAAACGTTGTATAACGTCCAGAAGAACCAATGTAAAACGTTGTATAACGTCCAGAAGAACCACTGTAAAACGTTGTATAACGTCCAGAAGAACCAATGTAAAACGTTGTATAACGTCCAGAAGAACCACTGTAAAACGTTGTATAACGTCCAGAAGAACCACTGTAAAACGTTGTATAACGTCCAGAAGAACCACTGTAAAACGTTGTATAACGTCCAGAAGAACCACTGTAAAACGTTGTATAACGTCCAGAAGAACCACTGTAAAACGTTGTATAACGTCCAGAAGAACCACTGTAAAACGTTGTATAACGTCCAGAAGAACCACTGTAAAACGTTGTACAACGTCCAGAAGAACCACAGAATGCCACCGATAAAAGGTAAAGTACAACTCACTGCAGGAGAAGCTATCAGGTAACTTACTACAGTATATCTAAAACAAGAAGGGAATGAAGACATTAAATCACAAAGAATGCATCCCAAATGGCACCCTCATCGCTTTATAGTGCACTACATCTGACCATAGCCCAAAATTAGTGCACTTTATAGGAAAAGGTTGCCATTTGGGACACAACCTAGCAACAACGATACTACTAACCCTGTCCTGTAGACATTGGTTGATGTTCAAATCAATATGGTTACTCTTTGAATTCACTTTCTGGAATATGGCCTATAACTAAATTATACACACCCACATTTCTGTAAACTAACATGATTGCAACATACAGTGCCTTTGGAAAGTTTTCAGACCCCTTGACTTTTTCCACATTTTGTTACGTTACAGCCTTATTCTAAAATGTATTCAATTGTTTTTTTTCCCTCATCAATCTACACACAACACGCCATAATGACAAAGCAAAACTGTTTTTAGTTTTTTTGCTAATTTATAAAAATACAAAACTGAAATATTACATTTACATAAGTATTCAGACCCTTTACTCAGTACTTTGTTGAAGCACCTTTGGCAGAGATTACAGCATCAAGTCTTCTTGGGTATGACGCTGCAAGCTTGGCACACTTGTTTTTGGGGAGTTTCTCCCATTCTTCTCTGCAGATCCTCTCAAGCTCTGTCAGGTTGGATGGGGAGTGTCGCTGCACAGCTATTTTCAGGTCCCTCCAGAGATGTTCGATCGGGTTCAAATCCAGGCTCTGGCTGGGCCACTCAAGGACATTCAGAGACTTGTCCCGAAGCCACTCCTGCGTTGTCTTGGCTGTGTGCTTAGGGTCGTTGTCCTGTTAGAAGGTGACCCTTCGCCCCAGTCTAAGGTCCTGAGCGCACTGGAGCAGGTTTTCATCAAAGATCTCCCTGTACTTTGCTCCGTTCATCTTTCCCTCGATCCTGACTAGCCTCCCAGTGCCTGCTGCTGAAAAACATCCCCACAGCATGATGCTGCCACCACCATGCTTCACCGTAGGGATGGTACCAAGTTTCCTCCAGACGTGATGCTTAGCATTCAGTCCAACAAGTTTAATCTTGGTTTCTCAGATAATCTTGTTTAGGTGCCTTTTGGCGAGCTCCAAGCGGGCTGTCATGTGCCTTTTACTGAGGAGTGGCTTCCGTCTGGCCACTCTACCATAAAGACCTGATTGGTGGAGTGCTGCAGAGATGGATGTCCTTCTGGAAGGTTCTCCCATCTGCACAGAGGAACTCTGGAGCTCTGTCAGAGTGACCATCGGGTTTTTTGTATTTCACCTTTATTTAACCAGGTAGGCTAGTTGAGAACAAGTTCTCATTTACAACTGCGACCTGGCCAAGAATAAAGCAAAGCAGTTCGACACATACAACAACACAGAGTTACACATGGAATAAACAAACATACAGTCAATAATACAGTAGAAAACATCTATATACAGTGTGTGCAAATGAGGTAAGATAAGAGAGGTAAGGCAATAAATAGGCCATGGTGGCGAAGTAATTACAGTATACCAATTAAACACTGGAGTGATTGATGTGCAGAAGATGAATGTGCAAGTAGAGATACTGGGGAGCAAAGGAGCAAGATAAATAAATATATACAGTATGGGGATGAGGTAGTTGGATGGGCGATAGTACAGATGGGCTATGTACAGGTGCAGTGATCTGTGAGCTGCTCTGACAGCTGGTGCTTAAAGCTAGTGAGGGAGATATTAGTCTCCAGCTTCAGTGATTTTTGCAGTTCGTTCCAGTCATTGGTAGCAGAGAACTTGAAAGGCGGCCAAAGGAGGAATTGGGTAGTATATGGGGCTTTGGTGACAAAACGGATGGCACTGTGATAGACTGCACCCAATTTGTTGAGTAGAGTGTTGGAGGCTATTTTGTTAATGACATCGCCGAAGTCGAGGATCGGTAGGATGGTGAGTTTTACGAGGGTATGTTTGGCAGCATGTGTGAAGGATGCTTTGTTGCGAAATAGGAAGCCGATTCTAGATTTAATTTTAGATTTAATTTTGGATTGGAGATGCTTAATGTGAGCCTGAAAGGAGAGTTTACAGTCTAACCAGACACCTAGGTATTTGTAGTTGTCCACATATTCTAAGTCAGAACCGTCCAGAGTAGTGATGTTGGACAGGCGGGCAGGTGCAGGTAGCGATCGGTTGAAGAGCATGCATTTCATTTTACTTGCATTTAAGAGCAATTGGAGGCCACAGAAGGAGAGTTGTATGGCATTGAAGCTCGTCTGGAGGTTAGTTAACACAGTGTCCAAAGGGCCAGAAGTATACCGAATGGTGTCGTCTGCATAGAGGTGGATCAGAGAATCACCAGCAGCAAGAGCAACATTATTGATATATACAGAGAAGAGAGTCGGCCCTAGAATTGAACCCTGTGGCACCTCCATAGAGACTGCCAGAGGGTCGAGACAACAGGCCCTCCGATTTGACACGCTGACTCTATTTGAGAAGTAGTGGGTGAGCCAGGCGAGGCAGTCATTTGAGAAACCAAGTCTGCCGATAAGAATGTGGTGATTGACAGAGTCGAAAGCCTTGGCCAGGTCGATGAATACGGCTGCACAGTAATGTCTCTTATCGATGGCGGTTATGGTATCGTTTAGTACCTTGAGTGTGGCTGAGGTGCACTCAAGACCAGCTCTGAAACCAGACTGCATAGCGGAGAAGGTACGGTGGGATTCGAAATGGTCAGTGATCTGTTTCTTAACTTGGCTTTTTGGATAGATATAGGTTTGTAGAAGTTTGGGTCTAGAGTGACTCCCCCTTTGAAGAGGGGGATGATTGCGGCAGCTTTCCAATCTTTGGGAATCTCAGATGATACGAAAGATAGGTTGAATTGGCTAGTAATAGGGGTTGCAACAATTTCGGCAGATCATTTTAGAAAGAGAGGGTCCAGATTGTCTAGCCCGGCTGATTTGTAGGGGTCCAGATTTTGCCGCTCTTTCAAAACATCAGCTATCTGGATTTGGGTGAAGGAGAAATGGGGAGGCTTGGGCGAGTTGCTGTGGGGGGTGCCGGGCAGTTGACCGGGGTAGGGGTAGCCAGGTGGAAAGCATGGCCAGCCGTAGAAAAATGCTTATTGAAATGATCAATTATAGGGGATTTATTGGTGGTGACAGTGTTTCCTATCCTCAGTGCAGTGGACAGCTGGGAGGAGGTTCTCTTATTCTCCATGGACTTTAAGGGGTCCCAGAACTTTTTTGAGTTTGTGCTACAGGATGCAAATTTCTGTTTGAAAAAGCTAGCCTTAGCTTTCCTAACTGCCTGTGTATATTGGTTCCTAACTTCCCTGAAAAGTTGCATATCACGGGGGCTATTCGATGCTAATGCAGAACACCACAGGATGTTTTTGTGCTGGTCAAGGGCAGCCAGGTCTGGAGTGAACCAAGGACTATATCTATTCCTAGTTCTACATTTTTTGAGCATGCTTATTTAAGATGGTGAGGAAGGCACTTTTAAAGAATAACCAGGCATCTTCTACTGACGGGATGTGTCATTCCAAGATACCCCGACCAGGTCAATTAGAAAGGCCTGCTTGCTGAAGTGTTTTAGGGAGCGTTTGACAGTGGTGAGGGGTGGTCGTTTGACCGCAGACCCATAACGGATGCAGGCAATGAGGCAGTGATCGCTGAGATCTTGGTTGAAAACAGCAGAGGTGTATTTGGAGGGCAGGTTGGTTAGGATAATAGCTATGAGGGTGCCCGTGTTTACGGACTTGGGGTTGTACCTGGTAGGTTCATTGATAATTTGTGTGAGATTGAGGGCATCAAGCTTAGATTGTAGGATGGCCGGGGTGTTAAGCATTGTCCCAGTTTAGGTCACCTAGCAGCACGAGCTCTGAAGATAGATGGGTGACAATCAATTCACATATGGTGTTGAGGGCACAGCTGGGGGCAGAGGGTGGTCTATAGCAAGTGGCAACGGTGAGAGACTTGTTTCTGGCCGGGCGGCCAGCTCTAGGAAGAGTCTCAAGGATGATGCACCTGAGCTCAATTTCGAGTCTCATAGCACTAGGGTTTGAATACTTACGTAAATAAGGTATTACTGTTTTTTAGGGGTTAAAAATGTATTTAAAAAAAACTGTTTTCACTTTGTTATTATGTGGTATTGTGTGTAGATTGATAAAGACTTAAAATAAAAATCAATTTCAGAATAAGGCTGTAACGTAACAAAATGTATGAAAAGTCAAGGGGTCTGAATACTTCAGGAATGCAGTGTATACAGTGTATGTGTAATCTTTTACTACACATTGTGGTTTTTCATTGAAACAAATATTCCATCCTATTTTTTTTGGGGGGGGGTTAGATTTAGGCGTTCTGTGACACTACTAATACTACAACACCATGGAAAAGCTGATAGTGAAAGCTTTTCCCTAAACTAGTATTTCACTGCCTCTCAAACCTGATTCTGAGGTCCATTCTTCCTCGCTGGGACTGTCCTCACAATCAGAGGGTATGATCTTAACTGCTCAATTAGGCTGCTTTGGCCCTTAGAATGTCCCTGGGTTCATTGTCTGGGAATCTACATGTCTATCATTCAGCATTGTATTTCCCTTTAAAGTAGCCTAACTGCACAGCGCTGTCCAGAGGGGGGTTCTGATGACTGAGGGTAACGATGAGCAGTAGAGGGTTGTATTCTAACAAGGCAGAAATTATCAATTGATATAACTCACACATGCATAATTCACTTTATAGGTCAATATAGAGGACAAATCTCATGGTTTAGTAAATTCAAGCCTTTCCAGGTCAACCATCTGCTAGCTACAGTATCCACTAACTGTGTTCTGGAGAGAGACTGGCCTCCCAGGCAGTGGGCCATTAACCACGTTCTGGAGAGAGACTGGCCTCCCAGGCAGTGGGCCACTAACTGTGTTCTGGAGAGAGACTGGCCTCCCAGGCAGTGGGCCACTAACTGTGTTCTGGAGAGAGACTGGCCTCCCAGGCAGTGGGCCACTAACTGTGTTCTGGAGAGAGACTGGCCTCCCGGACAGTGGGCCACTCACTGTGTTCTGGAGAGAGACTGGCCTCCCAGGCAGTGGGCCACTAACTGTGGTCTGGAGAGAGACTGGCCTTCCAGACAGTGGGCCACTCACTGTGTTCTGGAGAGAGACTGGCCTCCCAGACAGTGGGCCACTCACTGTGTTCTGGAGAGAGACTGGCCTCCCAGACAGTGGGCCACTAACTGTGTTCTGGAGAGAGACTGGCCTCCCAGGCAGTGGGCCACTAACTGTGTTCTGGAGAGAGACTGGCCTCCCAGACAGTGGGCCACTAACTGTGTTCTGGAGAGAGACTGGCCTCCCAGACAGTGGGCCAAACACAGAGACAACAATGTTCCTTCCATAGAAATAGAATCATAAAACATGTATATACCAGGTAAATGAATCCTTTCCATTAATGTGGATAGCTAGATTAAACCAAACAGCACTAACAACGTTACAAACATACAAAACTATGTTCCCTACCTCCTGTACAACACTCCAGCTCCTTCAACGACTAACATTTGACCTTCCCTCGATGGAGAGTTTGACCTGCTGCGTTATAAAAGAGGGTTTTGGCAGAGTCAAAGGGGGTTCCTCGTCCGCCCTCTCTGTCTGATCTCTCTCTGGGGCAGACCACCTCCTCTTACGACCCCAGGGTTTTTCTTTGCCTGCCTCACCCACTTCTGTCTCGAGGGGCGGAGGGAGCATGGGGCTATTCTGTTTTCTCTCTCTCGTCTCTCCGTTGTCTCTCCCTATCATCTCTCCGTTCCCTGAGACAGCCTGCAGGTCCGAGGTGCTCCTGGGTCCAACTCCAGTTCCGTAGACCCCTAGTCCAGATCCTGGTCTCAGTCCAGATCCTGTCACCTGGTCCACACAGCGGGGGACGTCCCTGTCCTCCTCATTCAACCTGTCTGTTTTGGCCACTTGCACCAGGAAGACACTGTTGCTGCCTGCAGCATTCAAACTGTTCCTAAAGTCTTTGTCCATACTCTGACTGTCTCTCTGACCATTACTCTGGCTATTCCCCTGACTGTTCCCCTGGCGGTTAGACCCCTGTGTGATGTCCCCAGTGTTGTGGCTGTGCCTCAGCTTGACCTCGTGACCCTGGCTGTTGTGGTTCCTCCCAGACACAGAGCCACCGCCACCCCTCAGGCTCCTGAGGGTCAGGGAGACACACACGTCCCCAACACACAGCTTGGCACAGCTCAGCTCCAACAGCTGAGTGGTCCGGCCAGGGCAGCAGGACGACCAGCCCTGGCCGAACACAAAGAACGGGTACTCTAACAGCACCTCCACACACACCTGCAGAGGAATACAACACACAAAGGATACACAATAAACTGTTATTGGCATAAACATTGACATTAGGATTAGGTTATGGTAGCCTGGTCTCAGATCTGTTTGTGCTCTTTTCAACACCACTGCGGTGAGAGAATGAGTGACAAGGCGTTGGCAGGGTAGTACAAACAGACTGGCACTGAGTCTAGGGGAATGGAGACAACAACAAGCTTACCTGTGCTTTGTGTTCCCCGACACCGAACTGTATAATGACAGCGTTGGGTGTCTGTCCCGTGTCGATGCGTTCCACTGTGCTGGAGTCAATCTTCAGCTCACTGCTGATCTCAGCACTCTGGATAAAGTCCTCCGTCTTCAGGTCCTCCACTCGCTTCAGCTCCCCGTCCGCCAGCTGGATGATGGAGCCACGCATGAAGAACGGAGGGAGCGTGGTTGGAGAGGAGGAGAGAGAGGGGGAGGCCTGGACAGGGGCTGGAGCTAGGGCTGGGGCAGGGGAGGGGGAAGAGGAGAGAGTGGGGGTGGACTGGACAGGTCCTGGAGCTAGGGCTGGGGCAGGGGAGGGGGAAGAGGAGAGAGAGGGGGAGGCCTGAACAGGTCCCGGAGCTAGGGCTGGGGCAGGGGAGTGGGACGAGGAGAGAGAGGGTGAGGCCTGGACAGGTCCTGGAGCTAGGGCTGGGACAGGGGAGGGGGAAGAGGAGAGAGAGGGGGAGGCCTGGACAGGTCCTGGAGCTAGGGCTGGGGCAAGGGAGGGGGACGCCACCACATTAGCAGGTGTGTTAGACGGGATTTGGATGTGTTGGATGGGTAGTACTTGGGCCTGGAGTACAGCAGGGGACTGGTGGTGGCCATCCGACCCCAGCATCTCACACTTGGACAGGGACGCGGTGAGGTAGGTGTGGCGGGGGAGGGATGCGGTCGCTGGAGCCAGCTGAGAGGCGGTGGTGCTGGCCGTCCTGGCGGTCACCGAGCAGGCAGCCCCGAGGTCCGTAGTGGTGGTAACTCCGTTAACGGGTATCAGGAGAGACTGGAGGGACTGGCCGTCCGGGATGACCAGGTGCTGCGGCAGGGTGGCGTAGCTGACGCCATGCTGGTTACCTGCCCTGGCGATGTAGCCTATGATTGGTGCCTGGGTGGTGGAGTACAGGCTGTGTACATGCTCGTCAGAGTGGTGGGTGGTCTGGATAACCGTGTGAGGGGCAGAAGAGACCTTCAGAGCCTCAGAGGAGGTGAAAGAGGAGGTTCTGGAGACAGGTTTCCTTAGACAGATGCCTCCTCCCTCACTGTGTATTAGTGATGGGTGGACCTGGACCTTGTCCTGCTCAGCACCACTGGTAGGGTGAGGGTGGGGGAGGGGGTTGGGCTGGGCATTTGCTACCAGCACCAGGGAGGTTTGTAGTCCTGTGGAATCCTGGGTAGTGTAGTCTGCGGGAATGAGGATGTGTCGAGCTTCATATCCATGGTGAACCTGCTGATTGTTCTGGTTAGAGTAGGAGGTTCCTTTGATGCCAGCACAGCTCTGTTTACCGAAACTCCTCTCCAGCTCTCCATTCAGCTGCACCACCTTCAAATCAAATCAATCTTTATTTATCATATCCACAGGATACAGTGTAGTCTACACTGTACAATGACATGCTTACCCACAAGCTCTCCTCGCAAACAGTTCAACATCTAAAAATATCTTCAATAAAAAAACGATGTAAATACCTTGGTGTGTCCGCCCTCAGCTTTGTTGACCCCTAACCCATCCGTATACTGGACCAGCACCTGGGAGGGGGCGAGGGTGAGGGTGTGGGGGAGGAGGCCCACCCCAGGGTGGGTGTGGAGCTGGAGAGGCTGGAGGTGACCCTGGGTAGGGGAGGTGACGGTCAGAGGGCTGCTGCTGTCCAGCTGGATGTACTGGTGGGTAGTGGTGAAGTGGGTCCCTCCAACGGACACAGCCAGGTCAGACGGCAGACCTATCTGGACCTGGTTCTGCTGGTCCCCAACCTTAACATAACATAACAGCCAGGTCAGATGGCAGACCTATCTGGACCTGGTTCTGCTGGTCCCCAACCTTAACATAACATAACAGCCAGGTCAGACGGCAGACCTATCTGGACCTGGTTCTGCAGGTCCCCAACCTTAACGTAACAGCCAGGTCAGACGGCAGACCTATCTGGACCTGGTTCTGCAGGTCCCCAACCTTAACATAACATAACAGCCAGGTCAGACGGCAGACCTATCTGGACCTGGTTCTGCTGGTCCCCAACCTTAACATAACAGAGTATTTCACTAATCGCCCCAAAGGGGATATTTCTTCACACCAATCAAAACATAAAAAACACTCATAATTATACAGTGGGGCAAAAAAGTATTTAGTCAGCCATCAATTGTGCAAGTTCTCCCACTTAAAAAGATGAGAGAGGCCTGTAATTTTCATCATAGGTACACTTCAACTATGACAGACAAAATGAGAAGAAAAAAATCCAGAAAATCACATTGTAGGATTTTTTATTAATTTATTTGCAAATTATGGTGGAAAATAAGTATTTGGTCAATAACAAAAGTTTATCTCAATACTTTGTTATATACCCTTTGTTGGCAATGACAGAGGTCAAACGTTTTCTGTAAGTCTTCACAAGGTTTTCACACACTGTTGCTGGTATTTTGGCCCATTCCTCCATGCAGATCTCCTCTAGAGCAGTGATGTTTTGGGGCTGTTGCTGGGCAACACGGACTTTCAACTCCCTCCAAAGATTTTCTATGGGGTTGAGATCTGGAGACTGGCTAGGCCACTCCAGGACCTTGAAATGCTTCTTATGAAGCCACTCCTTCGTTGCCCGGGCGGTGTGTTTGGGATCATTGTCATGCTGAAAGACCCAGCCACGTTTCATCTTCAATGCCCTTGCTGATGGTAGGCTTTGTTACTTTGGTCCCAGCTCTCTGCAGGTCATTCACTAGGTCCCCCCGTGTGGTTCTGGGATTTTTGCTCACCGTTCTTGTGATCATTTTGTCCCCACGGGGTGAGATCTTGTGTGGAGCCCCAGATCGAGGGAGATTATCAGTGGTCTTGTATGTCTTCCATTTCCTAATAATTGCTCCCACAGTTGATTTCTTCAAACCAAGCTGCTTACCTATTGCAGATTCAGTCTTCCCAGCAGGGTCTACAATTTTGTTTCTGGTGTCCTTTGACAGCTCTTTGGTCTTGGCCATAGTGGAGTTTGGAGTGTGACTGTTTGATGTTGTGGACAGGTGTCTTTTATACTGATAACAAGGTCTGTGAGAGCCAGAAATCTTGCTTGTTTGTAGGTGACCAAATACTTATTTTCCACCATAATTTGCAAATAAATTCATAAAAAATCCAACAATGTGATTTTCTGGAATTTTTTTTCTCATTTTGTCTGTCATAGTTGAAGTGTACCTATGATGAAAATTACAGGCCTCTCTCATCTTTTTAAGTGGGAGAACTTGCACAATTGGTGGCTGACTAAATACCTTTTTGCCCCACTGTAAATTCATAAAAAATCCTACAATGTGATTTTCTGGAGAAAAAAAATTCTCATTTTGTCTGTCATAGTTGAAGTGTACCTATGATGAAAATTACAGGCCTCTCTCATCTTTTTAAGTGGGAGAACTTGCACAACTGGTGGCTGACTAAATACTTTTTTGCCCCACTGTATAATAATAATATTACTAATTAATTACACAATAAATACCAGTGGTGGGGAAGCTACTATGAAAGTTTATCAAGCTAACAATTACTTCACTCTGGAAGAAGTTACGCTACATTAAATCTAGCCTTAAGAAAATATAGTTTACTGAACCTTAAAGTTACCTTGAAAAAGTAGTTGACTACTTTAATGATGCATTATCATATTGAAATCTGAAATGTCATAGTCTAGAAATTGCAAAAACAGATCACAATCTAGTCTATTAAACACAAAAATGATGTTTTAAGTGAGAATTGGGCAGGTCTGACACAAATTGTCTTGCCATAATTTAGTTAAACTACCAGCAAAATACTGCAAAATGTAGTTAACTTACTAGTTGAACTCCATGTAGTTCACTACTCCCCAACACCGATACACGGTGCCTTTGGAAAGTATTCAGACCCCTTGACTTTTTCCACAATGGATTAAATACATAAAACATCTGATCAATCTGAACACAGTGAACATAATGACAAAGCAAAAACAGGTTTTTATACATTTTTGTAAATGTATAAAAAATAAATGTAAAAAATACCTTCTTGTGTGTAGATTGATGAGGGGGAAAAAACAATTTAATACATTTTAGAATAAGGCTTTAACGTAACAAAATGTGGAAAAAGTCAAGGGGTCTGAATACTTTCCGAATGCACACACAATAGACACACACCTTGGTGGCCTGGGAGATGAGGGCGGTGGTGTAGCAGTGGCCGTCCAGATGGTGGCGCTGTTGCCCTGTGGAGGCGGCTACACTGGTGGCAGTGGACTGGATGATCTGAGAGGAGATGTAGCCAGTGTACGGCCCCGAGCTAATGAACTGGAGGTTAGGGGCCAGCTGGGCGTACTGGATTGTCCCGCCCTGTTGGCTGAGCCCCACCCCAGTGGGGTAGATCGTGGAGAGAGAGGACAGGGGGAGAGCAGAAGGGGAGGGAGATGAAGAGGAGGACGAGGAGACAGGAAACCTGGGGCTGGGAGTTTCTGTGGATCTGCAGCGTTCGCTGGCTACATTGGCCAGCCAAGTCAGGTTCTCTGTGTGCAAGGTGGTGTCTGCTGAGGCTGCAGCTGCTGCTGGTACCACCACAGGCCTCTGCTCCAGGGCTAGGATCTCAGCTGCTGCTGGTACCACCACAGGCCTCTGCTCCAGGGCTAGGATCTCACGCTTCTTTGGAGGTAGACAGCCATGGCTCCTCTCCTGGTTTGATTTCATGGTTGGTTTTCACTCTTTGTTTGTCTCTCAAGTAGGTTTTTTGAACCTACTGTTTCTCTCTCTCTTTGTCCCTATCTCTGTTTCTCTCTCAATTTCAATTCAATTTAAGGGCTTTATTGGCATGCGAAACATCTCTCTCTCTCAGTGTTGTCGTGGGCTCTATCAGGTCTCTTTCAGGTCTTCATTGTGTGACTGTGTGTCCTGGACTCAGTAGTCTAGAGAGGGCAGAGTGACGCCCGCCAGGCGACAGAGAGGACGACTCCATGGACTTCATGAGGAATCATCTCTGACTAACCACAACGTCCGCCAGCTGTAAATCTGGAGACAGAGGAAGAAACACAACTGTTGTGTTCTAGAATGTAGAAACAACAGAGAAGAATGATGGCTGTACATTTCCAACATGCTTACTCTCTGTGCATGACACACGTCAAAGGATATATGCAATCATGACATTCATATTTTAATATGCGCCCCTGCAGGCATGAGATGCGGGTGAGTAGAGAGTGAGAAAGAGGGGTGGACATGTAACAGGCTTGGCTTGAAGCGCTGAACATCATGGCATGAGTTTAGGCTATTACTAGCATCAGAACTGTACTTAAATACAGAATATTTTCGGGAACAAAACAATGACATTATTAACCGATTCTCAAGATTTGAAAATAACAGTTCTGTTCCGGAACACTAGTTGCTGGTTCTATTTCTGTTACTTGAATTTTTGTTGTTTTTTCACCGTTTTTGGTTCTGTTTCCTGAACCGGTACCAACCCCTGCTTCAATGACTGTGAGTGGAAAAAGGTAGGTGTGAAAATCAAGCCAGACACCAGATCCAATGACATCCTGGTTGTTGTTGTTGTTCTGTGTGTATTTATATCAATTCTGTTTACCCCTTTTTCTCCCCAATATCCTGGTTTCCAATTAGTAGTTACAGTCTTGTCTCATCGCTGCAACTCCCGTACGGACTCGGGAGAGACGAAGGTCGAGAGCCATGCGTCCTCCGAAACACAACCCAACCAAGCCGCACTGCTTCTTGACACAATGCCCACTTAACTTGGAAGCCAGTCGCACCAATGTGTTGGAGGAAACACCGTACACCTGGTGACCGTGTCAGCGTGCACTGCGCCCGGCCCGCCACAGGTGTCACTAGTGCGCGATGGGACAAGGACATCCCTGCTGGCCAAACCCTCCCCAAACCCTGACGACGCTGGGCCAATTGTGCACCACCCATGGGTCTCCCGGTCGCGGCCAGCTGCGACAGAGCCTGGACTCGAACCCAGAATCTCTAGTGGCACAGCTAGCGATGCAGTACCTTAGACCACTGCGCCACTCGGGAGGCCTGTGTGTGTGTATTTATGTGCGTGCGCGTGCGTGTGTGTCCATCCATTTCACCCAAGTCACTCCTCATTGAAATTATAATTTGACAATCACATCATGATGTTCTAGGAAGTCATGTTGTATTGTGTATATTACCCCCTGCCTCACGTCATCACATCTACATCATCTACACATTCAACAATAAACATACAGGCAACCGGACTGAAGACCTCAGTGAACCCCCATGTGTGCCTGATAAAGCCTGCTAGATGTACCATTCTATATCTATAACAGAACAGCCTGATAAAGCCTGCTAGATGTACCATTCTATATCTATAACAGAACAGACTGATAAAGCCTGCTAGATGCACAATTCTATATCTATAACAGAACAGACTGATAAAGCCTGCTAGATGTACCATTCTATATCTATAACAGAACAGCCTGATAAAGCCTGCTAGATGTACCATTCTATATCTATAACAGAACAGACTGATAAAGCCTGCTAGATGCACAATTCTATATCTATAACAGAACAGCCTGATAAAGCCTGCTAGATGTACCATTCTATATCTATAACAGAACAGCCTGATAAAGCCTGCTAGATGTACCATTCTATATCTATAACAGAACAGCCTGATAAAGCCTGCTAGATGTACCATTCTATATCTATAACAGAACAGCCTGATAAAGCCTGCTAGATGTACCATTCTATATCTATAACAGAACAGACTGATAAAGCCTGCTAGATGTACCATTCTATATCTATAACAGAACAGACTGATAAAGCCTGCTAGATGCACCATTCTATATCTATAACAGAACAGCCTGATAAAGCCTGCTAGATGTACCAGAGGTAACAAAGGAGAGGTGCAGCTGAGAGGCAAGAGAGGAGATAAACAGAGAGGCAGGAAGAAAGGGAGAAGGAGAGGAGATAAACAGAGAGGCAGGAAGAAAGGGAGAAGGAGAGGAGATAAACAGAGAGGCAGGAAGAAAGGGAGAAGGAGAAGAGATAAACAGAGAGGCAGGAAGAAAGGGAGAAGGGGAGGAGATAAACAGAGAGGCAGGAAGAAAGGGAGAAGGAGAGGAGATAAACAGAGAGGCAGGAAGAAAGGGAGAAGGAGAGGAGATAAACAGAGGCAGGAAGAAAGGAAGAAGGAGAGGAGATAAACAGAGAGGCAGGAAGACAGAAAGCATGATGGCAGGCAGGGAGGGAGAAATAGATAAACAGAGGCAGGAAGACAGAAAGCAGGATGGCAGGCAGGGAGGGAGAAAGAGATAAACAGAGGCAGGAAGACAGAAAGCATGATGGCAGGCAGGGAGGGAGAAAGAGATAAACAGAGGCAGGAAGAAAGGGAGAAGGAGAGGAGATAAACAGAGAGGCAGGAAGACAGAAAGCATGATGGCAGGCAGGGAGGAGGGAGAGATGCAGCGAAAAACATGGAGTGACAGAGAAAGAGGGAGGGGAAAAAAGAGAGAGAAAAACAAAGCGAGAGGGAGGGAGAGAGGAAAAACAGAAAGTGGCAGAGGATGGGAGAAGAGAGAAAGAGAGAGAAAGAGAGATAAAGAGAGAGGGGAGGGAGAGAGAGAGCTGCTTTTCCTGACCCACATTAAGCGGTGCCTGTAGCATCAGAGCACCATATAGCCTCCACTTCACGCAGACATTGTCGATTAGCTCCACACAGACACACTACGACACTGCTACAGCACAACCCCATCACCATGGCAATCCCATGATAACACCACGAGGAAAACACCACGACAACCCGAGCCTTGACAATGAACACTGTGGTAACACAAAAACAATCTCTGAGGCATAGTTACAGGAGAGTCACAACACAGAGACACCATGTCCCACTGGGGTAAAATAGTCATCTGTTTACAGTCCAACACACACACACACACACACACACACACACACACACACACACACACACACACACACACACACACACACACACACACACACACACACACACACACACACACACACACACACACACACACACACACACACACACACACACACACACACACACACACACACACACACGGCCCCACAACGCTAAAGACAACCAGAGGATCCCAGCACCCTTGGACAACTCTCCTGTGCTCAGCTATATGGAGTCTCTCCTCACATGCCCCAGAGGCAGCAGACACGTCCTGAATGGGAACAAGCATTGTTCCATTCACTACCACTCACTCACCTTACCTACCTCACCTCACCTCACCTCACCTCAACTCAACTCACCTACCTCACCTCACCTACCTCACCTCACCTCACCTACCTCACCTCACCTCACCTTACCTACCTCACCTCACCTACCTCACCTCACCTCAACTCAACTCAACTCAACTCACCTACCTCACCTCACCTACTTCACCTCACCTCAACTCAACTCACCTACCTCACCTCACCTACCTCACCTCACCTCAACTACCTCACCTCACCTCACCTCACCTCACCTCAACTCACCTACCTCACCTCACCTACTTCACTTCACCTCAACTCATCTACCTCACCTCAACTCAACTCACCTACCTCACCTCACCTACCTCACCTCACTTCAACTCACCTCACCTACCTCACCTCACTTCAAATTACCTCACCTCAATTCACCTTCCTCACCTCATCTCACCTCAACTCACCTCACCTACCTCACCTCACCTACCTCACCTCACCTCACCTACCTCACCTCACCAACCTCACCTCACTTCAACTCACCTCACCTACTTCATCTCACCTACCTCACCTCACCTACCTCAACTCAACTCACCTACCTCACCTCACCTACATCACCTCACCTCACCTACTTCACCTCACCTACATCACCTCACCTACATCACCTCATCTCACCTACCTCACCTCACCTCATCTCAACTCACTACCAATGACTGGCTATGTCCTACATTTGGGTTTGGTGGATGCCAGGACAACACTACCTGCTCCAAGTTTGGTGGAGGAGGAATAATGGTCTGGGGCTGTTTTTCATGGTTTGTGCCCTTTAGTTCCAATGAAGGGAAATCTTAACTCTACAGCAGACAATGACATTCCAGACGATTCTGTGCTTCCAACTTTGTGGCAACAGTTTGGGGAAGGCCCTTTCCTGTTTCAGCATGACAATGCCCCTGTGCACAAAGCAAGGTCTGTACAGAAATGGTTTGTCATGTTCAGTGTGGAAAATTTTGACTGGCCTGCACAAAGACCTGACCTGTACCCTATCGATCACCTTTGGGATGAATTGGAACGCCGACTGGGAGCCAGGCCTAATCGTCTAACATCAGTGCCTGACCTCACTAATGCTCTTGTGGCTGAATAGAAGCAAGTCCCCGCAGCAATGTTCCAACATCTAGTGGAAAGCCTTCCACAGGAGAGTGGAGGCTGTTATAGCAACAAAGGGGGGACCAACTCCATATGAATATGCCCATGATTTTGGAAGGAGATGTTCGAAGAGCAGGTGTCCACATACTTCTGGTCATGTAGTGTATCTGTACGATGGCATTTGGGATGCAGGCACTCACTGACATGGATAGCAAGCAGCACAGACACCAAGGAGGAAACCTTCTCCATTTCCCACAGTTATTATTATAACCTTGAGACCAACAAACACACGGTCAGTAAGATAACACTGATGAGAACACTCATGTACTAAACCCACAGTGCACAAAAACAGGAAGCTCTTTGGGTCCTTTGGCTAGGCAGATCTGGAGAGGGACTGGTTGCTTCCCATATGGCACCCTATTCCCTATATAGAGCACTCGACCTTATGGGCCATGGTCACATTATGTACATTATTCCCAGAAATGAGCTTTGACGACCAAATAACAACAAAAAACAACCAAACATTGACGATGAAACAACATGTTGCCTTGCTGTGTTTCTGTCACCTGACTCTGTTGTTGTCACAGAGACTACACTACATATGACTGACTGAATGACTGGCTGGATGGCTGGCTGGCTGACTACCTGACTGACTGACTGGCTTACTGACTGACTACTTGACTGACTGACTGGCTGACTGGCTTACTGACTGACTGGCTTACTGACTGACTGACTGGCTGGCTGACTGACCGATAGACTGGCTGGCTGAATGACTGAATTAATGAATGACTGACTAACTGGCTCGCTGACTGAATGAATTAATGACTGGCTGGCTGGCTGACTGACTACTTGACTGACTGACTGGCTGACTGGCTTACTGACTGACTACTTGACTGACTGACTGGCTGACTGGCTTACTGACTGACTGACTGACTGGCTTACTGACTGACTGACTGGCTGGCTGACTGACCGATAGACTGGCTGGCTGAATTACTGAATTAATGAATGACTGACTAACTGGCTCGCTGACTGAATGAATTAATGACTGGCTGGCTGACTGACAATGACTGGCTAGCTGTCTGACTGACTGACTGGCTGACTAACTGGTTGACTTGCTGAATGATTGGCTGAATGATTGGTTGACTGGCTAAATGATTGACTGGTTGACTGAATGACAGGATGACTGACAATGACTAACTGACTGACTGACTGGCTGAATGACTGACTGGTTGACTGACTGGCTGAATGACTGGTTGACTGGCTGAATGATTGGCTGACTGGCTGACAGACTGACTGGTTGACTGAATGACAGGCTGACTGACAATGACTAACTGACTGACTGACTGGCTGAATGACTGACTGGTTGACTGACTGGCTGAATGACTGGTTAACTGGCTGAATGATTGGCTGACTGGCTGACAGACTGACTGGTTGACTGAATGACAGGCTGACTGACAATGACTAACTGACTGACTGACTGGCTGGCTGAATGACTGACTGGTTGACTGACTGACTGGCTGAATGATTGGCTGACTGGCTGAATGACTGACTGGTTGACTGACTGACTGGCTGAATGATTGGCTGACTGGCTGACAGACTGACTGGTTGACTGAATGACAGGCTGACTGACAATGACTAACTGACTGACTGACTGGCTGGCTGAATGACTGACTGGTTGACTGACTGACTGACTGGCTGAATGACTGACTGGTTGACTGACTGGCTGAATGACTGGTTAACTGGCTGAATGATTGGCTGACTGGCTGACAGACTGACTGGTTGACTGAATGACAGGCTGACTGACAATGACTAACTGACTGACTGACTGGCTGGCTGAATGACTGACTGGTTGACTGACTGACTGGCTGAATGATTGGCTGACTGGCTGAATGACTGACTGGTTGACTGACTGACTGGCTGAATGATTGGCTGACTGGCTGACAGACTGACTGGTTGACTGAATGACAGGCTGACTGACAATGACTAACTGACTGACTGACTGGCTGGCTGAATGACTGACTGGTTGACTGACTGACTGGCTGAATGATTGGCTGACTGGCTGAATGACTGACGGGTTGACTGACTGACTGGCTGAATGATTGGCTGACTGGCTGACAGACTGACTGGTTGACTGAATGACAGGCTGACTGACAATGACTAACTGACTGTCTACACTCTCCATCAGATATTACCTTTCCCCCCACAAACCTCCTATAAATGTACCAAACACAAGGTTAACCATCTGTGTGTGTCTATTGGGTTACTAGCTTTAATGCTCCAAATAAACCCTGCCATTCCCCGACTGACTCTCCCTTTAAAAGGCGGACCAGGAGTGTAAAGGAGATTCTAATGTTGTGTTCGTCACCAAGTGGGAGGTGGGAATTTACAAAGTTGGATGCCTTCACATACTTCACATACAAGTTTAAAGTAACGCTGATTGGCTAATGACCAACAAGCTGCGTAAACCATAAACTAAAAGTACAGCTATCGTGCTTATAAACTAATTATAGTGTTAGAAAAAAAATCGTATTAACAGATTGAATTTTATTTAAAAAAAGTTTTGTTGTTGCAGTTAAATACCCCAAATGCTGTTATGAAGGTCATTTCCTTGGTAGGTGACGTCAGAGGTCAGCATGTGGGTGAAGTGGCAGCTCAGGATGACAGATGCGTTTTACACTAGTAATTACCGGTTGGAGGGCCGTTCAACTGGATTTTTCCCAGTCGTATGTGCTAAATTCCCATTTAGTTATGAACGCAGTATTAGCGTGAGAGAGAGAGAGAGAGAGAGAGAGAGCTGTGGCTAGCTGGCTGTTTGTCTTCTTTTCACAATGACTCCAGCGTCCTGCATCGCTCATCTCCTCACTAAGCTAGCTCACACAATGTTAGACGACAGACAGACGCAGACAGATGGAGACAGAGAGGCAGAGACAAACAGAGAGGTCAGGGATTCCCGTGTAAACAAGCAAACACCTCTCTCTACAAAACCTGTATGACTTGGCTCTTTTGTAAATGTATTTATCGTAATGCGATCCAAAGACCAACCCGATGCAATGTACGTTCTGTAGCCTCTAGAGGCATTACTGGATGAGGGAATGACAGTGGTGATGAACGCATGAGTGGAGAGGACCAGGGTCCAAAATACTATGCCACAAATCAAGAAGAAACCAGAAGAAACACTGTCTTTGCCGAGGGAGAGGGGAAAAGCTTACCAGGCTGTACACAGCCACAGCTGGCAGAGCATTGTCAGACTTCCTCTTGCCTGTGTAGCTTCTACACTACGTATTCCTATAGGGAAATCCTCTTTCTCTACGCCTCCTTTGTGCAGGTCTATTTTTCAGAGCCAGCCCTGTTTTCCTCCAGGCTCCAGGTAGGGTACGTCCGGGAGAGCGGGTGAACATGTACACCCAGCCGTAAGGCTCTGTGATGAGCCAGCGATAGAGGAAGTCCCCCTGGTTGAAGAATCACATGAAGTCCTGCGTGCAAAGCTGCTCCAACGTGTGTTATGCAAGGCAGTCAGACCTCTCTCTCTGTCTCTCCCTTTCTCTCTCTCTGTCTCTCCCTTTCTCCCTTTCTCTCTCTCTCACTCTCTCTCCATCTCTCTCTCATTCAGTCTGTCTCTCTCTCTCTCTCTCCCACGCTCCCTCCCTCCTTTTCTCCCAGTACTCCAGTAACATAGCTCCTCCCACAGCCAGCCGCATCAGATATTCATTCAAAAACACATTCTACTTGGCTGAGCGCCCAGACTACGCTCACACACAGAGAAGGGAGGAGGTAGAGAGAGGGGGAGGAGGCAGAGAGAGAAGGGAGGAAGAGAGGGAGAGAGGGAGGAGGCAGAGAGAGATGGGAGGAAGAGAGGGAGGAGGCAGAGAGAGAAGGGAGGAAGAGAGGGAGAGAGGGAGGAGACAGAGAGAGAAGGGAGGAAGAGAGGGAGGAGGCAGAGAGAGAAGGGAGGAAGAGAGGGAGAGAGGGAGGAGACAGAGAGAGAAGGGAGGAGGCAGAGAGAGAAGGGAGGAAGAGAGGGAGAGAGGGAGGAGACAGAGAGAGAAGGGAGAAAGAGAGGAAGAGAGGGAGGAGACAGAGAGAGAAGGGAGGAAGAGAGGGAGGAGACAGAGAGAGAAGAGAGGGAGAGAGGGAGGAGGCAGAGAGAGAAGGGAGGAAGAGAGGGAGGAGTAGGAGAGAGAAGGGAGGAAGAGAGGGAGGATACAGAGAGAGAAGGGAGGAGGGAGAGAGAGGGGGAGGAGGCAGAGAGAGAAGGGAGGAAGAGAGGGAGAGAGGGAGGAGACAGAGATAGAAGGGAGGAAGAGGGAGAAGGGGATAAAAGAGGGATGGGTGGAAGATAGAAAGTAAGTGAATAGCTTGTACAGACATATACACACACACACACGGTCCAGACTACGCATACACGAAGGAGGGAGGAGGGAGAGAGAGGGCATCTCTCCCCAGACCTCCCCTAGCTCTACCCCAGACCTCCCCTAGCTCTCCCCCAGGCCTCCTCTAGATCTCCCACAGACCTCCCCTAGCTCTCCCCAGACCTCCCTTAGCTCTCCCCCAGGCCTCCTCTAGATCTCCCCCAGACCTCCCCTAGCTCTCCCCCAGACCTCCCCTAGCTCTCCCCCAGGCCTCCCCTAGCTCTCCCCAGACCTCCCCTAGCTCTACCCCAGACCTCTCCTAGCTCTCCCCCAGACCTCCCCTAGCTCTCCCCCAGGCCTCCCCTAGCTCTCCCCCAGACCTCCCCTAGCTCTCCCCCAGACCTCCCCTAGCTCTCCCCCAGACCTCGCCTAGCTCTCCTCCAGACCTCCCATAGTTCTCCCCAGACCTCCCCTAGCTCTCCCCCAGACCTCCCCTATCTCTCCCCCAGACCTCCCCTAGCTCTCCCCAGACCTCCCCTAGCTCTCCCCCAGACCTCCCCTAGCTCTCCCCAGACCTCCCCTAGCTCTCCCCCAGACCTCCCCTAGCTCTCCTCCAGACCTCCCCTAGCTCTCCCCAGACCTCCCCAGACCTCCCCTAGCTCTCCCCCAGACCTCCCCTAGCTCTCCCCCAGACCTCCCCTAGCTCTCCCCCAGACCTCCCCTAGCTCTCCCCCAGACCTCCCCTAGCTCTCCTCCAGACCTCCCCTAGCTCTCCCCAGACCTCCCCTAGCTCTCCCCCAGACCTCCCCTAGCTCTCCTCCAGACCTCCCCTAGCTCTCCTCCAGACCTCCCCTAGCTCTCCCCAGACCTCCCCTAGCTCTCCCCAGACCTCCCCTAGCTCTCCCCCAGACCTCCCCTAGCTCTCCCCCAGACCTCCCCTAGCTCTACCCCAGACCTCCCATATCTTTCCTCCATGTCCATGTATGGGGATTGTAGATGTACCTTTCAATCATGCACACACCCATACGCCCCCCCCCCCCCCCCCCCACACACACTCATACCCCCCCCCCCCCCCCCCCACACACATACCCCCCCACAAACACACCCATACCCCCCCACAAACACACCCATACCCCCCCACACACACCCATACCCCCCCCACACACACCCATACCCCCCCACACACACCCATACCCCCCCACAAACACCCATACCCCCCCACAAACACCCATACCCCCCCCACACACAACCATACCCACACACACACACACCTAACATGGAACTATGTCCATAGCCAACGACGGGCACAGTTGAACCAATTACTGTGGACACAAAAATGCTCAGTCTACAAGCATTTCCTTCCCTGTTCTGTATCTACGCAGCCTGTCCCCACACACTTTCTGTGACGTAGGTTATTCTTCTATTTCAAGGCCTAGCTAGTCATCTCTCTCTCTATACATACATACATATATATATACACAATCACCATGAATACTTTATTTTCACATTTTCTCATTTCCTTTTTCACACCTTTCACCTTGTCATCACCGGGAGAACCATGGCTGTTTTGTTGTGGCATGTTACACAACTTTCCCTTTAATAGGGCATATAGACAGACCCGCCTCCTCCCGGAACTGAGAGAACTCCATAACTAATAGGGCATATAGACAGACCCGCCTCCTCCCGGAACTGAGAGAACTCCATAACTAATAGGGCATATAGACAGACCCGCCTCCTCCCGGAACTGAGAGAACTCCATAACTAATAGGGCATATAGACAGACCCGCCTCCTCCCGGAACTGAGAGAACTCCATCACTAATAGGGCATATAGGCAGACCCACCTCCTCCCGGAACTGAGAGAACTCCATAACTAATAGGGCATATAGACAGACCCACCTCCTCCCGGAACTGAGAGAACTCCATAACAAATAGGGCATATAGACAGACCCACCTCCTCCCGGAACTGAGAGAACTCCATAACTAATAGGGCATATAGACAGACCCGCCTCCTCCCGGAACTGAGAGAACTCCATAACTAATAGGGCATATAGACAGACCCGCCTCCTCCCGGAACTGAGAGAACTCCATAACTAATAGGGCATATAGACAGACCCACCTCCTCCCGGAACTGAGAGAACTCCATAACTAATAGGGCATATAGACAGACCCGCCTCCTCCCGGAACTGAGAGAACTCCATAACTAATAGGGCATATAGACAGACCCGCCTCCTCCCGGAACTGAGAGAACTCCATAACTAATAGGGCATATAGACAGACCCGCCTCCTCCCGGAACTGAGAGAACTCCATAACTAATAGGGCATATAGACAGACCCGCCTCCTCCCGGAACTGAGAGAACTCCATAACTAATAGGGCATATAGATAGACCCTCCTCCTCCCGGAACTGAGAGAACTCCATAACTAATAGGGCATATAGACAGACCCACCTCCTCCCGGAACTGAGAGAACTCCATAACTAATAGGGCATATAGACAGACCCACCTCCTCCCGGAACTGAGAGAACTCCATAACTAATAGGGCATATAGACAGACCCGCCTCCTCCCGGAACTGAGAGAACTCCATAACTAATAGGGCATATAGATAGACCCGCCTCCTCCCGGAACTGAGAGAACTCCATAACTAATAGGGCATATAGACAGACCCGCCTCCTCCTGGAACTGAGAGAACTCCATAACTAATAGGGCATATAGACAGACCCGCCTCCTCCCGGAACTGAGAGAACTCCATAACTAATAGGGCATATAGACAGACCCGCCTCCTCCCGGAACTGAGAGAACTCCATAACTAATAGGGCATATAGACAGACCCACCTCCTCCCGGAACTGAGAGAACTCCATAACAAATAGGGCATATAGACAGACCCGCCTCCTCCCGGAACTGAGAGAACTCCATAACTAATAGGGCATATAGACAGACCCGCCTCCTCCCGGAACTGAGAGAACTCCATAACTAATAGGGCATATAGACAGACCCGCCTCCTCCCGGAACTGAGAGAACTCCATAACTAATAGGGCATATAGACAGACCCGCCTCCTCCCGGAACTGAGAGAACTCCATAACAAAATAACAGAATTTAATCCCCCACACTTTGTTGATACCTCTCTGGCCTTAAGTGGCATGAATGGGTTGTGTCCTAAATAAAACCTTGTAGGGCGGGCTTCCGGTCAAATGTAACGCACTACATAGGGAATAGGTTGCCATTTGGGACGCTTCTCCAAGGTCTCATCACATTTAGGTATTCAACTCACCTTAAGTGTGTAAAACTGTGATATTTGTCTTCTCGACGTTGAGAACAGATGTGAGATCAGATCAGTCGCTCCAAAGTGACCAGTTTCCTCAAAGGAAATACCGCGTGGTGTCTTCTCCTTAACCTTTAAAGTTCAAACAGCATTGAGACATGAGAAGCAGAGATGATTTAAGTACTACAGGCCTGAAATACTATAGAATAAAACCTGTTATTATATAGGAACTTGCCATGCACCACACGGTCTGTCCTGACTAAATACATGCACCAGACTGCCTGTCCTGACTGAATACATGCACCAGACTGCCTGTCCTGACTGAATACATGCACCTTTTATTCTCCTCTTAACAGTCTACTCCCAGCAGGACATCACCTTTAACTCTCCTCTTAACAGTCTACTCCCAGCAGGACATCACCTTTAACTCTCCTCTTAACAGTCTACTCCCAGCAGAACATTACCTTTAACTCTCCTCTTAGTCTACTCCCAGCAGGACATCACCTTTAACAGTCTACTCCCAGCAGGACATCACCTTTAACTCTCCTCTTAACAGTCTACTCCCAGCAGGACATCACCTTTAACTCTCCTCTTAACAGTCTATTCCCAGCAGGACATCACCTTTAAATCTCCTCTTAACAGTCTACTCCCAGCAGGACATCACCTTTAACAGTCTACTCCCAGCAGGACATTACCTTTAACTCTCCTCTTAACAGTCTATTCCCAGCAGGACATCACCTTTAACTCTCCTCTTAACAGTCTATTCCCAGCAGGACATTACCTTTAACTCTCCTCTTAACAGTCTACTCCCAGCAGGACAGCACCTTTAATTCTTCCTAAACCCAGTTGTAGACATGTCCGGACATGTAGCACAGATTCAGAAACACAGGGGGCAGGCAGGGTGACTCACATATTAATCACAGGAGGCTGCTGAGTGAAGGAAGGCTCATAATAATGGCTGGAAAGGAACTAATGGAATGTTTGATGCATTTGATACCATTCCATTAATTCCGCTCCAGCCGTTACCATGAACCCCCACTCCCCAATTAAGGTGCCACCAACCTCCTGTGATGCAAATACATGTAGTAGAGCTAACTGGAGTGTGGTTGGTGGTTGGCCCCATTGGTGGCCCTAGTTAGTAGTAGTTAAACACAATAATGACCCCTTAGTTAATTCAGGAAATGTTCAACTGAGCCTGCAATATTTCACCAAACCTGCTCAGAGTGAACTACTCCATGTGACACCACAGAGGAAGAGGAAGTCAGCTCCTATGTCATGTGACCAGGGTTTTTAGAGTTTCTACACATAAGCCCCAAAGACAAGACAACCTTGATTGTATAGATTTATTGACATTAAATGACAGAACGTATCCAAAGCAACTGCATTGTGGGTCGGGAACCATAGGAGAAACAGCATATCAATATCCACCTTTATGGCGATGGACTAATAAGAAAGCATTGACAAACAGTATTATTATTATTCAAGGTTATATATCAACACCTCGTGTGCATTATGCAGCTTGTGTGTCTAACAGACCTGGGTTCAAATACTATTTGAAATCATTTCAAATACTTCATCTTGATTGATTGAGCTTGCATGGCTAAATGCAGTGTTTCCCAACCCTGGTCCTCCAGTACGCCCAACCCTGGTCCTCCAGTACGCCCAACCCTGGTCCTCCAGTACGCCCAACCCTGGTCCTCCAGTACGCCCAACCCTGGTCCTCCAGTACGCCCAACCCTGGTCCTCCAGTACGCCCAACCCTGGTCCTCCAGTACGCCCAACCCTGGTCCTCCAGTACGCCCAACCCTGGTCCTCCAGTACGCCCAACCCTGGTCCTCCAGTACGCCCAACCCTGGTCCTCCAGTACGCCCAACCCTGGTCCTCCAGTACGCCCAACCCTGGTCCTCCAGTACGCCAAACCCTGGTCCTCCAGTACGCCCAACACCCAAACCCTGGTCCTCCAGTACGCCGAACAGCCCAACCCTGGTCCTCCAGTACGCCCAACACCCCAACCCTGGTCCTCCAGTACGCCCAACACCCCAACCCTGGTCCTCCAGTACGCCGAACAGCCCAACCCTGGTCCTCCAGTACCCCCAACAGCCCACCCCTGGTCCTCCAGTACCCCCAACAGCCCACCCCTGGTCCTCCAGTACCCCCAACAGCCCACCCCTGGTCCTCCAGTGCCCCCAACAGCCCACCCCTGGTCCTCCAGTGCCCCCAACAGAACACATTTTAACTGTAGCCCTGGACAAACACACCTCAGTCAACTCATTGGTCCTCCAGTACCCCCAACAGAACACATTTTAACTGTAGCCCTGGACAAACACACCTCAGTCAACTCATTGAAGGCTTGATGATTAGTTAACAAGTTGAATCAAGTGTGCTTGTCCAGGTTTACAGTAAACATTTGTACTGTTGGGGGTACTCGAGGTCCAGGGTCAGGAAACACTGGCTTTGTGAACCAATAGAATTGTCCCAAAATAGCAAACTCCGCCCATCTGGCTCTCTAATCAGGACAGATCAAATGCTCACAGTTTCAGATAGTATTTGAACTCAGGTTCTTCTCATGACACAGTCAGCGCAGATGATAACAGATCTTCAATGATAGACACATTACAGTATGGCTTTTCAATCGTTACAGTAACAGAAAGTTACCCGACAGTATGGCTGAGCTAAGCAAACAATTATGTCAATTAAATCTATAAAACAATTACTGTAATTTTGCCTTTCATTCTCTGAGAGCACGGGGGAAGAAAAGCCATCACTTCCCCTTACCGCCGTAGATAGGGCATGGAGTGGAGCGGTCGGTCTTCATTCCCTGAGAGCACGGGGGAAGAAAAGCCATCACTTCCCCTTACCGCCGTAGATAGGGCATGGAGTGGAGCGGTCGGTCTTCATTCCCTGAGAGCACGGGGGAAGAAAAGCCATCACTTCCCCTTACCGCCGTAGATAGGGCATGGAGTGGAGCGGTCGGTCTTCTTGAACACGTTGTATTTACATGCCTTTTGGTCAAACTCCATCATGCAATCATCCGGAAATCTTGTGGGCTCAGAATACCTGCAATCAAACAATCAACATCAGCAAATGCTTTGGTAAAAAAAAATGTATGGACTTTCACTCACTCATTCTCAAATCAAATATTATTTGTCATGTGCGCTGGAATTCAACAGATGTAGACCGTACCGTGAAATGCTTCCTTACAAGCCCTTACAATGCAGTTAAGAAAATATTTACTAAATAAACTAAAGTTTGAAAAAAGTAACACAATAAAATAACGAGGATATGTACAGTGGGTAGTGAATTAATGTGCGGGGGTACAGGTTAGTCGAGGTAATTGAGGTAATTTGTACATGTAGGTAGAGGTAAAGTGACTATGCATCGATTAAACAACGTTCGAGCCTCCATTTGATTAATTGTTCAGGGAGACTTATGGTTTGGGGGTAGAAGCTGTTAAGGAGCCTTTTGGACCTAGACTTGGCGTTCTGGTACCGCTTGCCGTGCGATAGCAGAGAGAATAGTCAATGGCTTGGGTGGCTGGAGTCTTTGAAAACAAATTTGGGCCTCTATACCAGGCAGTGTCAGAGGTCTCGGATCGCAGGGAACTTGCTGGGCCGTACGCACTACCCTCTGTAGGGCATTTTAGTCAGAGGCCGAGCAGTTGCCATACCAAGCGGTGATGCAGCCAGTCAAGATGCTCTCGATGGTGCAGCTGTATAACTATTTGAGGATCTGAGGACCCATACCAAATCTTTTCCATCTCCTGGGGGGGGGGGGAATAGTCATCACGACTGTCTTGGTGTGTTTGGACCATGATAGTTTGTTGGTGATGTGGACACGGGAAGCTCTCGACCCGCTCCACTACAGCCCCGTCGATGTGAATGGGGGCGTTTTCGGTCCTCCTTTTCCTGTAGTCCACGATCAGCTCCTTTGTCTTGCTCATGTTGAGGGAGAGGAGTGGGTCTAGGGTTTCCGGGATGATAGTGTTGATGTGAGTCATGACCAGCCTTTCAAAGCACTTCATGGCTACAGATGTGAGCGCTACAGGGCGATAGTCATTTAGGCAGGTTACTTTGGCGGTCTTGGGCACAGGGACTATGGTGGTCTGCTTGAAACATGTAGGTATTACAGACTGGGTCAGTTAGAGGTTGAAAATGTCAGTGAAGACTTAAACCGCCACTTGTAGAGATGGAAATAACGAGCACTGTGAGGGTTATATGGACCAGTGTGGTAGTACAGACTGGGAAGGCTGAGGGTTATATGGACCAGTGTGGTAGTACAGACTGGGAAGGCTGAGGGTTATATGGACCAGTGTGATGGTACAGACTGGGAAGGCTGAGGGTTATATGGACCAGTGTGATGGTACAGACTGGGAAGGCTGAGGGTTTTATTGACCAGACATTTAGTGGGTGCTAGAATAAAAGCTGTGTATGGTTCTCACGCCTGGCAGCATTGCATGTCCCCGTTGGCTTGACAATAGCAGTTCATGCAATCACTGGTCCTCCAGCGGGACCCGATATCATGCCACGTCCCATCCTTGTTGTAAAGACACTGCTTCATGCCTAAACAAGGAAACAATATACCATATCACTTGTCTTTTTCAATGAGATTCAAGATTCAAGTGTATTAGAGACATAATTGCATAACAATATGAAATGAGATGCTCTTTACAGGTCATACAATACAAATATAAAACACTCAAATCACAATGATTTGGTACAAGTGGTTATTTTATTAAATTGATAAATGTACAGGGGTGTGTGTGTGTGTGTGTTCAGGGGTGTGTGTGTGTGTGCGGTACAACACCAACTACTTTTGCCCAGAGCCCTATGGTTGTGTGTGTGTGTGTGTGTTAACAGCTGGTTATCTTTGTCCTTTACCTGGTTTAGCTTGTTCAAACCAGCAGCCAGCATGGAACAGTGGCAGCAGTGCACACAGGAGTACAGCTACAGCCAAGGACCTCTTCCCGGGGAGAAAGAAGAAAAAAAGCATATGTTATCAGAATCACCTTTATTCTCCAAGTAGGCTACATTTACAGTACTTTCTGACCACAATGAAGAGAATATACACACAGGATACATAGACGCAGACCGAGGGCAATAAAACATAGGCCTTTCATCAAACCGTCTAAACATTAAAGATGAAGAACCAGCAAAGTGAACTGACACATTTTAACATATGGAAGTGATAGGTCATTAACCCTCCTCTAGATCTCTGGGTAATAAAATAACCTATAGTAATTTATAATTCCTCATACATAAACATGCAATGATAGAAGGAACTTACCATGATTGACAGGAATTTAGACTGGATTCACAGGTAGATTCTGTAGGTTCTGTTGAGCTGTAGAGCGAGGTGTCATTCAATAATCCTCCCCCATAACATCAGACAATAAGCACAACAAGAGATGGAAACCCCATCAGTCTCTTACCTTCAGTAACAAGACGCTGGCGCTAGCAAAGTATGCCGAATGGGTTAATGTGAGAAGACCCGATGTTGAGCTTGGAAGTGATATTTCTGAACAAAGTAGGATTAGTTTGCACGAGACTCTAAGCTAAAAAAAAAAAAGGGAAACAATATTTTCTCTTCCTGTGTTCCGTTTAAATTCCTCCGCCTTGCGCGACGGAAGCCCCACCCTTTGTACTTCCGTTTGATTTCAGCATTCTGCATCACTGGTGGTGAGAATCGCAAGTACATCTCTTAAAAGAAGTAGAGGAAATCCAAACTTGGATCATGTTAAGATATCCAGCCAATCGCAATTGACTGAATATCGACGTCTCATACAATTTAACTAACAAGTGAAATTGCCTGATTTAAGTGGATCTTTTAAATAATATCCAAATTGATTGGGCTTCTACAATGAGACAATATGAATTTTTTCCACATTAACTTAGATGAAGCAAAGCTCTCAGGTTAATTTAAAGTTTAATTCCCAGATGGCCTATACAGGTTTGATTATTCATTAGATTTGATCAATCAGTAAAATCTGCTTTTGCAAAGCACAATCAATCAGTCCCGCCTCCAGTGGGAATCCCATATGGCTGTGAATGTACCTAACATTACTTTTATGATAATCCAGCAATCTCAATTGCTTGGGTATCATCGTCTCATTCAATTTATTTATTTAAATTGTTGAACATACCTTTCTAGGTTCTTCCAATTAAATTATACATCTTAAACTTTGCAATAGTAACCTAGATGAACCAACTTCTCAGGTTCATTTAAAGTTTAATTCCCAGGTATGATTAATCAAATTGTCCAGTACTGCTGGTTCATTAACGTCTATGTATAGATTAAAATCATCTTTACTGCTGGTTCATTAACGTCTATGCGCCAGAGGACCCATAAAGATGATTTTAATCTATACATAGACGTTAATGAACCAGCAGTACTGGACAATTTGATCAATCATACCTGGGAATTAAACTTTAAATGAACCTGAGAAGTTGGTGGCCACCACTGCGCCAGAGGACCCATAAAGATGATTTTAATCTATACATAGACGTTAATGAACCAGCAGTACTGGACAATTTGATTAATCATACCTGGGAATTAAACTTTAAATGAACCTGAGAAGTTGGTGGTCTAGGATGCTGCATCGCAGTGCTAGCTGTGCCACCAGAGACTCTGGGTTCGACTCCGGGTTCAACTCGCGTCGTTAGGGAGGGTTTGGCCGGTAGGTAGGGATATCCTTGTCTCCTGTGGCGGGCTGGGCGCAGTGCGTGCTAACCAAGGTGGCCAGGTGCATGGTGTTTCCTCTGACATTGGTGCAGCTGGCTTCTGGGTTGGAGGTGCGCTGTGTTAAGAAGCAGTGTGGCTTTCGACCTTTGTCTCTTCCGAGCCCGTACGGGAGTTGTAGAGATGAGACAAAATAACAATTGGGGTAAAAATGTTAAATAATAATAATTTTAAAAATCGTCTTTGCAGCTCCCAACATATTCCAAAACCAAACTTTGGAAAATTAGGAGAAAAAAAAATTCCCTTCAAATGTTCTAATAATGTGCAAGCTATTCCCCCTCCCTCTGCACCATCCCCCTACCTCTGTCTCCCACACCCATGCTGCTGTGGTCAGAGAAGTTGTAAATTCCTGGATGAGAATCCTGCCTCAGGGCCAGACAGTATAGAGAGTGAGTTTTCATAGAGAGAACAAAGGAATTTCTTCCACCTCACAGAATGGGAGGTCCGAACAATATTTATGTCCTGGAGAATGTATAAAAGATCGGTGAAGAATCCAGCTACGAACTGGTCCGTTTGGTACAATTTTGTGAAACTCACGGGAGACAATACGGCCACATTACCATAACGCTGTTTATACAATAGCCTCAGTTATGAGGCTTACATCTAATTGTTGTATAAGATGAATTAGTAAAGATGATACTATTTGTGAAATGATGTGATGCTATGTAATGATGTTAATGTGAGAGAATTGTATTTCTGTTTAAAGTTTCACCTGTCTGTGCCTCCAGGGGCACAGACAGGACCTGGCGTCATGAGACAGCCTTTTCTATGTTCCGAATAAAACCCCCACCTGGGTTTTCTATCACCAGACCAGCTTACCTCGATAACAAGAGGGCCAAGGTTTGAGACCAGACCAGTACCTTTATCACAGAGGGAAATATGGTTTAAGTAGATTGCTGAATCTTTTAACCATCCCACGTTCTTGTGGGAAGGATTGGCATTCTTGTGCAAAGGATTGGCATTTCAATTGTTATAATGATCAACTTTATAGTGTCTCTTATCTTTCGCGCCCTTATCAGTCCCTCTGTCTAACAAACCCCCATGCCAGTTTAGCCCACTAGGGCACACTCCCCTATCATTTCTTTGTAACCACATCTACTTTGTTTGTGTTATGCATTTCTGTGAATTAGTTAGTAAATAAATGATTTTAAGACGATTGATGTATTGATGACTCATAGTGAAGACTGGGTTCGTGCAGATAACCAACAATTTACGACGTTTGGAATGAGATTAACGTGTGTCACGGGTGTCGTCGTCTGAAGAAGAGGAATCGGACCAAAGCGCAGCGTGGTAAGTGTTCATGCCTTTTTATTGTAACTGAACACTATAACAAAATAACAAAGAGAAATAAACAAAACAGTCCTGTCTGGTGCAGAAAACACTGAACAGAAAACAACTACCCACAAAACAATGATGGGAAAAAGCTACCTAAGTATGGTTCCCAATCAGAGACAACGATAGACAGCTGTCCCTGATTGAGAACCATACCCGGCCAAAACAAAGAAATACAAAACATAGAAAAAGGAACATAGAATGTCCACCCAAATCACACCCTGACCAAACCAAAATAGAGACACAAGAAGCTCTAAGCTCAGGGTGTGACAACGTGAGGTAAAGAATAATTCATTAATCAGAAGACCAATTGATCAGATATTAAAATATCTGAAAGTTATATTAGGAATATTATAACTTTGTAATCTGAATATTTTCCTTGGTGCCCCGATTTCCTAGTTAATTACAGTTACATGATTAAGTAGTTTAATCACGTAATAATAATTACAGATAATTTTTTATAAAGATTAATCTTCAGTTTAATGATGCCAAAGACCAGACAAGCTGGTCTGTGTGATCAGGAGTCAAGACAAGATGCTGGAGCTGGTCTGTGTGATCAGGAGTCAAGACAAGATGCTGGAGCTGGTCTGTGTGATCAGGAGTCAAGACAAGATGCTGGAGCTGGTCTGTGTGATCAGGAGTCAAGACAAGATGCTGGAGCTGGTCTGTGTGATCAGGAGTCAAGACAAGATGCTGGAGCTGGTCTGTGTGATCAGGAGTCAAGACAAGATGCTGGAGCTGGTCTGTGTGATCAGGAGTCAAGACAAGATGCTGGAACTGGTCTGTGTGATCAGGAGTCAAGACAAGATGCTGGAGCTGGTCTGTGTGATCAGGAGTCAAGACAAGATGCTGGAGCTGGTCTGTGTGATCAGGAGTCAAGACAAGATGCTGGAGCTGGTCTGTGTGATCAGGAGTCAAGACAAGATGCTGGAGCTGGTCTGTGTGATCAGGAGTCAAGACAAGATGCTGGAGCTGGTCTGTGTGATCAGGAGTCAAGACAAGATGCTGGAGCTGGTCTGTGTGATCAGGAGTCAAGACAAGATGCTGGAACTGGTCTGTGTGATCAGGAGTCAAGACAAGATGCTGGAGCTGGTCTGTGTGATCAGGAGTCAAGACAAGATGCTGGAGCTGGTCTGTGTGATCAGGAGTCAAGACAAGATGGTGGAGCTGGTCTGTGTGATCAGGAGTCAAGACAAGATGCTGGAGCTGGTCTGTGTGATCAGGAGTCAAGACAAGATGCTGGAGCTGGTCTGTGTGATCAGGAGTCAAGACAAAATGCTGGAGCTGGTCTGTGTGATCAGGAGTCAAGTCCATGTCTTCTCTCCAACAACTCACCATTTTATACTAGATGTAACACAAGTCCTTGTAGTTGCTCAACCAAGGGGCGTGGCTTTTGAGCGATCTTGTAATTCTGGTGAAATCGGTGATCACTATTGTTAAGTCCAATAAGAAGTGGAGTTACATAGACAATAGTAAAGTGTGATGTGTTGTAACATGCTGTTATCAAAAGGAAACACACTTGTGATAAACAATTTTGCAATGCTGTTCCTTCCCTGGTACAATGATGATAATAATGTTGTGTTATTATTACTTAACAAATCATTGTTCAAATGGCAGCAATTCAATGACATTTGAACAATGAAAAACCATTCTCCTCATACCAGGGACGGGACAGCGTCTCAAAACCATTCTCCTCATACCAGGGACGGGACAGCGTCTCAAAACCATTCTCCTCATACCAGGGACGGGACAGCGTCTCAAAACCATTCTCCTCATACCAGGGACAGGACAGCGTCTCATAACCATTCTCCTCATACCAGGGACGGGACAGCGTCTCAAAACCATTCTCCTCATACCAGGGACGGGACAGCGTCACAAAAACATTCTCCTCATACCAGGGACGGGACAGCGTCTCAAAACCATTCTCCTCATACCAGGGACGGGACAGCGTCTCAAAACCATTCTCCTCATACCAGGGACGGGACAGCGTCACAAAACCATTCTCCTCATACCAGGGACGGGACAGCGTCTCAAAACCATTCTCCTCATACCAGGGACGGGACAGCGTCTCAAAACCATTCTCCTCATACCAGGGACGGGACAGTGTCTCAAAACCATTCTCCTCATACCAGGGACGGGACAGCGTCTCAAAACCATTCTCCTCATACCAGGGACGGGACAGCGTCTCAAAACCATTCTCCTCATACCAGGGACGGGACAGCGTCTCAAAACCATTCTCCTCATACCAGGGACGGGACAGCGTCTCAAAACCATTCTCCTCATACCAGGGACGGGACAGCGTCTCAAAACCATTCTCCTCATACCAGGGACGGGACAGCGTCTCAAAACCATTCTCCTCATACCAGGGACGGGACAGCGTCTCAAAACCATTCTCCTCATACCAGGGACGGGACAGCGTCTCAAAACCATTCTCCTCATACCAGGGACGGGACAGCGTCACAAAACTATTCTCCTCACACCCCTGGTCCCCTGACGGGACAGCGTCGCAAAACCATTCTCCTCATACCAGGGACGGGACAGCGTCTCAAAACCATTCTCCTCATACCAGGGACGGGACAGCGTCACAAAACCATTCTCCTCATACCAGGGACGGGACAGCGTCACAAAACCATTCTCCTCATACCAGGGACGGGACAGCGTCTCAAAACCATTCTCCTCATACCAGGGACGGGACAGCGTCTCAAAACTATTCTCCTCATACCAGGGACGGGACAGCGTCTCAAAACCATTCTCCTCATACCAGGGACGGGACAGCGTCTCAAAACCATTCTCCTCATACCAGGGACGGGACAGCGTCTCAAAACCATTCTCCTCATACCAGGGACGGGACAGCGTCTCAAAACCATTCTCCTCATACCAGGGACGGGACAGCGTCTCAAAACCATTCTCCTCATACCAGGGACGGGACAGCGTCTCAAAACCATTCTCCTCATACCAGGGACGGGACAGCGTCTCAAAACCATTCTCCTCATACCAGGGACGGGACAGCGTCTCAAAACCATTCTCCTCATACCAGGGACGGGACAGCGTCTCAAAACCATTCTCCTCATACCAGGGACGGGACAGCGTCTCAAAACCATTCTCCTCATACCAGGGACGGGACAGCGTCTCAAAACCATTCTCCTCATACCAGGGACGGGACAGCGTCTCAAAACCATTCTCCTCATACCAGGGACGGGACAGCGTCTCAAAACCATTCTCCTCATACCAGGGACGGGACAGCGTCTCAAAACCATTCTCCTCATACCAGGGACGGGACAGCGTCTCAAAACCATTCTCCTCATACCAGGGACGGGACAGCGTCTCAAAACCATTCTCCTCATACCAGGGACGGGACAGCGTCTCAAAACCATTCTCCTCATACCAGGGACGGGACAGCGTCTCAAAACCATTCTCCTCATACCAGGGACGGGACAGCGTCTCAAAACCATTCTCCTCATACCAGGGACGGGACAGCGTCGCAAAACTGTTCAAGGCATTGTTTTGCATGTGCACTGTAACTGAATTTTAACCGACACTTTTCCCCATAGGACCACCGTAGTGGCAGTTTCCAGTTTTAATGTCACGTGCACAAATACAGTGAAATGCCTTTCTTGCAAACTCTAAACCCAACAATGCAGTCATCAATAACGATGTAATATTAAAAATAATAAGGTAGAACAAAAACACAGGAGATATAAAAATAAGAAATAAGACGTTTTCCGATTTTTTTCTCCAATCCAGAAGTCTTCTGAAACAACATCACGATACCTACAGGAAGGTATGACAGCAGATATATGAGAGGTGGTTATTGGGCAGCACCTTGTATTAGTTAGGAATAATGTGATTCAGATATTGGTGTCAGCAGTGGGATTAAGTCGTTGTTCCAAATGGCACCCTATTCCCTTTATAGTGCACTACTTTTGACCAGGCCTATAAGGAATAGGGTGCCAATTGGGAAACATCTGAAGTGTCACTACATCAGAGAAGACGGTAAGCTTCACTGTGCTCCCTCAGAGAGCAGAGCAGAGCGGTCTCTGTGTCGTGGAAGGGAGCATTCTGAAGGAACAGCAAGCCAGTCAACAGTAGCTGGGGAAAATGCCAATAAGAGCAGTGCTTGCTGCCATGGCAACAGGGCAGCGCCACAGTTCTCCCCACTCCATTAAGAAAGATGTGGTGGCTCTGCGGCTCTGCCCTCAATGGTGCTGTAGCATGACACCGCCGTGCTTATAGAGCCCATTGAGACTAAGCTGGGGAATTCAGCAGTTAAGGAAAATTGCAGGGTTGTCTCCCAAATAGCACGCTAGTCCCTATATAGTGCACTACTTTTGACCAGGACCCATAGTGCACTACTTTTGACCAGGGTCAGCTCAGATCCATTGGCAAGGTGTCACTGATCCCACCCCACCACCTGAGTTTCAAGAAGCAGAAACAAAAATACCTGTTGGTGTTGTACCACACACACCACTGGGGAATATAGAATAATGAATAGAACCCTGGGGAATATAGAATAATGAATAGAACCCTGGGGAATATAGAATAATGAATAGAACCCTGGGGAATATAGAATAATGAATAGAACCCTGGGGAATATAGAATAATGAATAGAACCCTGGGGAATATAGAATATAACCCTGGGGAATATAGAATAATGAATAGAACCCTGGGGAATATAGAATAATGAATAGAACCCTGGGGAATATAGAATAATGAATAGAACCCTGGGGAATATAGAATATAACCCTGGGGAATATAGAATAATGAATAGAACCCTGGGGAATATAGAATAATGAATAGAACCCTGGGGAATAGAGATTAATGAATAGAACCCTGGGGAATATAGAATAATGAATAGAACCCTGGGGAATATAGAATAGAAACCTGGGGAATATAGAATAATGAATAGAACCCTGGGGAATATAGAATAATGAATATAACCCTGGGGAATATAGAATATAACCCTGGGGAATAGAGAATAATGAATAGAACCCTGGGGAATATAGAATATAACCCTGGGGAATATAGAATAATGAATAGAACCTGGGGAATATAGAATAATGAATAGAACCCTGGGGAATAGTGATGAATTGAATAGAACCCTGGGGAATATAGAATAGAACCCTGTGGAATATAGAATATAACCCTGGGGAATATAGAATAATGAATAGAACCCTGGGGAATATAGAATATAACCCTGGGGAATATAGATTAATGAATAGAACCCTGGGGAATATAGAATAATGAATATAACCCTGGGGAATAGAGATTAATGAATAGAACCCTGGGGAATATAGAATATAACCCTGGGGAATATAGAATAATGAATAGAACCCTGGGTAATAGAGATTAATGAATAGAACCCTGGGGAATATAGAATAGAACCCTGGGGAATAGAGATTAATGAATAGAACCCGGGGGAATATAGAATAATTAATAGAACCCTGGGGAATATAGAATAATTAATATAACCCTGGGGAATGTAGAGTAATGATTAGAACCCTGGGGAATATAGAATAATGAATAGATTGTAGAATAAGGATTGGGGAATGTAGAATAATGAATAGAACCTTGGGTAATGTAGAATAATGAATAGAACCTTGGGGAATGTAGAATAATGAATAGAACCCTGGGGAATAAGGAATAAGCTGAATATTCTGAGGTTGGAGCGTTTTGATTGAAACATTCTCCTTGACCCAATCAATTCAGCACAATAAAAGGGTGGTCTTAAGGTCATATTGCTGGGAAACTGGTTTTGGTGAATACACATTTGGTGATGCAATAGTAAGACCAAACCTCATACATGTGTCAAGCTATGGTGTCAAGCTATGGCATGAGGAACAGCAGTTTTGTTCTCTAGAAATAGGGCATTATATTGTGAGACGTGAGCAGCAATTTCAACCTCAGGAAGGCCTGTATAATGTGAATTATGGAGTATTGAATGAATGAATGAATGAATGAATGAAATGTTATTTTCGTGTCACATCGACAGTTGGCAACCCTTCCCATATGGGATCAATTGACAGATAAACAAACATTACAACAATTCACTGTGATAATTCAGTGATAATTTCGTCTTCCGGTGTTCTCTGTAGTGTGCATCGCATAAAGAGTGAAACAATTTAAAATATAAAAATCAATACATAATAATAAATAAGGTTATCCAAACAATAATTATATCCCTAGAGCAGTAAAAAAATATACATACATATACAGTACAATCAGTTACAGTCAGCAAACCTTTTAACTTCCAGTGAACCAGACTCCCATCTGTGGTTGTGACTAGATAGAGTACAAAGTTTTAAAAACATTTTTTTAAATTGAGTCGTGTCTGTAACAATTTTAGCTAACTCTTATCCTAAGCTTAAACCAATTCTCCTATGGAAACACTTGAGTAAATGAGAGATTCAGTGTATATTGAAAGCAGGTGCTCCCACACAGGTGGGGTTTCTGAGTTAATTAAGCAATTAACACCAGGGGTTGGAACCTGTTCAGGGAACAGAACAACATTTTTCAAGGAACAGAAATAGAACCTGGAACGAAAGTGATCCATACTGTTCCGGAACAGAACCGTTACTTTAAAAGCATGGGAACCGGTTAATGAAGTTCTTATACATTCCAGGCATTTTTTTCTAGTCCTACAACAAAAACTCAAAGCACCTATGCAAAACCCTCACTCTGTCAGGCCATTATTTTACTACCATGGCTATGCCCCCATTGGATGACAACGCCCACCTCCACATGGCACGAGTGGTCACTAAATAATATGGTGAGCATGAAAACGATGTAAACCATATGCCATGGCTGTCTCAGTCACCAGGTCTCAACCCAATTGAACACTTATGGGAGACTTTTTCTGAAATGTTTTATGAGATTGGAAAACCTTTTGGGAGGAATCTAAGACCATTCCTCCACACATTATCTTTCCAGATCCTTGATACCCTTTGTTTGTGCTTATGGACTGCCCTCTAAGTCAAACCACAGGGTTTCAATGGGGTTCAATTCCAGAGACAGGTGGCCATTGCAAAATATTAATTTTGTGGTCAATTAGGCTAACCATTTCTTTGTGGATTTTGATGAATGCTTGCTTGGGGTTATTATCTTGCTGGAAGATCTACTTGTGGCCAAGTGTCAGCCTCCTCGCAGAGGTAAAACATTTTGGGCTAAAATGTCCTGGTACTTGGTAAAGTTTGTGATGTCGTTGACCTTAAAGGGCCCCAGGACCAGTGGAAGCTAAATAGCGCCATAACATCACAGATCCACTACCATATTTTACTGGTATGAGGTATTTTTCTGCAGAAGCTTCTGTTTTTCAACATCAAACCCACTGCTTTCAATACATGTATAAAAATAATAATACAAAAATAAAAGTAAATTGGCAAAATGTTTGTTACAAAGGTTTTCATCACATAAACATTGAACTGTTGCCGGGCAGATCAGATTTGCTGCTTGGTTCCAATCAGTGATAAAGTGGAACACTGAAGTGGCAGTTAGCCTGGGCCGGGGACAGTCAGACGTGGACAAGCACCTCTCCAGACTAAGCCATTAGCAGTACCACAGAAAAACAACTCTCTACTTTGTCTGTCTGCCCTTGCTTATTACCCTATGCACTGGGCCATTTATTATAATGAAAACAGGGAGGTAAGTAGATGAAGTAGAGCTGACATTCATTTAATCTCTCTCGTGGACAGAAAACTGGTTGTCTTCATATCTTAACCAAACCTAGAACACCTCCAAAATGGTGACCTATTCCTATTGGGCTATGGTCAAAGGTAGTGTGCTATGTAGGAAATATGGTTCCTGACGACTCACCCTCAATTTAACTCCTCTGCTCTATCGTTCACTAAATACAGTCTGAAACTGCCACCCTAGAAGTCGTTTGTGGAACTTCAAAAGGAGGGGCGTTCATCAGCGATTGGATCGTCTCAAACCAGTCAGAGTATCAAAGTTGATATCATGTAGGGCCGCCTTTTGCACAACCCATTAGTTTTCTGGGGACCAATCAGAACGGTCAGAATGTGTTCGCATTCCAGAAAATCATCAGAGAGGGAGGCAAATCCAGACTCATCGTCCAGAAGAAACAATGTGATGAGGATGGGTAGCCAGACAAGGGAACATGGTGCCATTTTTTTTTGGGGGGGGGACTCAACGGCTTTCTCATCTGTCCTTCTCTTGGAATACACTGTAGATTTCTACAACTGAATAAAGAGGCAGATCTCCCTCTCCCTACTGCGTGTCTGACAGACAATTTATGGAGGGAAAAATAACAGACACCGGCCAAACACACACATTTTCCAATACATTTATTGATCACTAACCGAAACAGGTCTACACTAGATAAAAAAAATACTAAATTTGTTACAACTTCCCCCGGTCTCCCCTTACTAATGGAACGTGTAACTTTCAAACAGTTTCCCTCACTCTTCCCTACCCACGAATCAAGTTCATTCAGACAAGCATGACAGAGTTCAAGGATATTTTTCAATGAAAGTAAGTACAAGACCCAGATGCAGACACAGGAGACAGAGGGCAGAGAGACAGAGGGCAGAGAGACAGAGGGCAGAGAGACAGAGGGCAGAGAGACAGAGGGCAGAGAGACAGAGGGCAGAGAGACAGAGGGCAGAGAGACAGAGGGCAGAGAGACAGAGGGCAGAGAGACAGAGGGCAGAGAGACAGAGGGCTGGGAGACAGAGGGCAGAGAGACAGAGGGCAGAGAGACAGAGGGCTGGGAGACAGAGGGCAGAGAGACAGAGGGCAGAGAGACAGAGGGCTGGGAGACAGAGGGCTGGGAGACAGAGGGCAGAGAGACAGAGGGCAGAGAGACAGAGGGCAGAGAGACAGAGGGCAGAGAGACAGAGGGCAGAGAGACAGAGGGCAGAGAGACAGAGGGCAGAGAGACAGAGGGCTGGGAGACAGAGGGCAGAGAGACAGAGGGCAGAGAGACAGAGGGCAGAGAGACAGAGGGCAGAGAGACAGAGGGCAGAGAGACAGAGGGCAGAGAGACAGAGGGCAGAGAGACAGAGGGCAGAGAGACAGAGGGCAGAGAGACAGAGGCCAGAGAGACAGAGGGCAGAGAGACAGAGGGCAGAGAGACAGAGGGCTGGGAGACAGAGGGCAGAGAGACAGAGGGCAGAGAGACAGAGGGCAGAGAGACAGAGGGCAGAGAGACAGAGGGCAGAGAGACAGAGGGCAGAGAGACAGAGGGCAGAGAGACAGAGGGCAGAGAGACAGAGGGCAGAGAGACAGAGGGCAGAGAGACAGAGGGCAGAGAGACAGAGGGCTGGGAGACAGAGGGCAGAGAGACAGAGGGCTGGGAGACAGAGGGCAGAGAGACAGAGGGCTGGGAGACAGAGGGCAGAGAGACAGAGGGCTGGGAGACAGAGGGCAGAGAGACAGAGGGCTGGGAGACAGAGGGCAGAGAGACAGAGGGCTGGGAGACAGAGGGCTGGGAGACAGAGGGCTGGGAGACAGAGGGCAGAGAGACAGAGGGCTGGGAGACAGAGGGCTGGGAGACAGAGGGCAGAGAGACAGAGGGCTGAGAGACAGAGGGCAGAGAGACAGAGGGCTGGGAGACAGAGGGCAGAGAGACAGAGGGCTGGGAGACAGAGGGCTGGGAGACAGAGGGCAGAGAGACAGAGGGCTGGGAGACAGAGGGCAGAGAGACAGAGGGCAGAGAGACAGAGGGCTGAGAGACAGAGGGCAGAGAGACAGAGGGCTGGGAGACAGAGGGCAGAGAGACAGAGGGCTGGGAGACAGAGGGCTGGGAGACAGAGGGCAGAGAGACAGAGGGCTGGGAGACAGAGGGCAGAGAGACAGAGGGCTGGGAGACAGAGGGCTGGGAGACAGAGGGCAGAGAGACAGAGGGCTGGGAGACAGAGGGCAGAGAGACAGAGGGCTGGGAGACAGAGGGCTGGGAGACAGAGGGCAGAGAGACAGAGGGCAGAGAGACAGAGGGCTGAGAGACAGAGGGCAGAGAGACAGAGGGCAGAGAGACAGAGGGCAGAGAGACAGAGGGCAGAGAGACAGAGGGCAGAGAGACAGAGGGCAGAGAGACAGAGGGCAGAGAGACAGAGGGCAGAGAGACAGAGGGCAGAGAGACAGAGGGCAGAGAGACAGAGGGCAGAGAGACAGAGGGCAGAGAGACAGAGGGCTGGGAGACAGAGGGCAGAGAGACAGAGGGCTGGGAGACAGAGGGCAGAGAGACAGAGGGCTGGGAGACAGAGGGCAGAGAGACAGAGGGCTGGGAGACAGAGGGCAGAGAGACAGAGGGCTGGGAGACAGAGGGCAGAGAGACAGAGGGCTGGGAGACAGAGGGCTGGGAGACAGAGGGCTGGGAGACAGAGGGCAGAGAGACAGAGGGCTGGGAGACAGAGGGCTGGGAGACAGAGGGCAGAGAGACAGAGGGCTGAGAGACAGAGGGCAGAGAGACAGAGGGCTGGGAGACAGAGGGCAGAGAGACAGAGGGCTGGGAGACAGAGGGCTGGGAGACAGAGGGCAGAGAGACAGAGGGCTGGGAGACAGAGGGCAGAGAGACAGAGGGCAGAGAGACAGAGGGCTGAGAGACAGAGGGCAGAGAGACAGAGGGCTGGGAGACAGAGGGCAGAGAGACAGAGGGCTGGGAGACAGAGGGCTGGGAGACAGAGGGCAGAGAGACAGAGGGCTGGGAGACAGAGGGCAGAGAGACAGAGGGCTGGGAGACAGAGGGCTGGGAGACAGAGGGCAGAGAGACAGAGGGCTGGGAGACAGAGGGCAGAGAGACAGAGGGCTGGGAGACAGAGGGCTGGGAGACAGAGGGCAGAGAGACAGAGGGCAGAGAGACAGAGGGCTGAGAGACAGAGGGCTGGGAGACAGAGGGCTGGGAGACAGAGGGCAGAGAGACAGAGGGCTGAGAGACAGAGGGCTGGGAGACAGAGGGCTGGGAGACAGAGGGCAGAGAGACAGAGGGCTGGGAGACAGAGGGCAGAGAGACAGAGGGCAGAGAGACAGAGGGCTGGGAGACAGAGGGCAGAGAGACAGAGGGCTGGGAGACAGAGGGCTGGGAGACAGAGGGCAGAGAGACAGAGGGCAGAGAGACAGAGGGCTGGGAGACAGAGGGCTGGGAGACAGAGGGCAGAGAGACAGAGGGCAGAGAGACAGAGGGCAGAGAGACAGAGGGCTGGGAGACAGAGGGCAGAGAGACAGAGGGCTGGGAGACAGAGGGCTGGGAGACAGAGGGCAGAGAGACAGAGGGCAGAGAGACAGAGGGCTGGGAGACAGAGGGCAGAGAGACAGAGGGCAGAGAGACAGAGGGCAGAGAGACAGAGGGCAGAGAGACAGAGGGCTGGGAGACAGAGGGCTGGGAGACAGAGGGCTGGGAGACAGAGGGCTGGGAGACAGAGGGCAGAGAGACAGAGGGCAGAGAGACAGAGGGCAGAGAGACAGAGGGCTGGGAGACAGAGGGCAGAGAGACAGAGGGCAGAGAGACAGAGGGCTGGGAGACAGAGGGCAGAGAGACAGAGGGCAGAGAGACAGAGGGCTGGGAGACAGAGGGCAGGGAGACAGAGGGCAGAGAGACAGAGGGCAGGGAGACAGAGGGCAGAGAGACAGAGGGCAGGGAGACAGAGGGCAGAGAGACAGAGGGCAGAGAGACAGAGGGCAGGGAGACAGAGGGCAGAGAGACAGAGGTCACAAAAAGCTGGTTCTCCAGGAGACGCTGGAGGACCTAGAGGACGTGCTCTTGAGGGGGGGGGGGGGGTGTTGTCGTCGACGAACACGAATAGGTTCAACATGTCATGGAGCATATCGTTGGCCAGGGCCTGGAATACTGTGGGAGCGTTGGTCAGTCCAAATTGCAAACTTTACCAAAGGTTTTGTCACAAAAACTGCTGCGTTGAATAGCAAATGTGCCTCCTCTGGTCTTTGCACGTGCTCTCTAGCCAACAGCTGGCAGATACAGTGCGGGAATTTGTCTTGGAAAGAAAAGTCCTCATTAACCACATTTCCATCCACAGGTGTTATGCCAGTAACATCCACAGGTGTTATGCCAGTAAAGTCATAGCGTATCCATCCACAGGTGTTATGCCAGTAAAGTCATAGCGTATTCATCCACAGGTGTTATGCCAGTAAAGTCATAGCGTATCCATCCACAGGTGTTATGCCAGTAAAGTCATAGCGTATTCATCCACAGGTGTTATGCCAGTAAAGTCATAGCGTATCCATCCACAGGTGTTATGCCAGTAAAGTCATAGCGTATCCATCCACAGGTGTTATGCCAGTAAAGTCATAGCGTATTCATCCACAGGTGTTATGCCAGTAAAGTCATAGCGTATCCATCTACAGGTGTTATGCCAGTAAAGTCATAGCGTATCCATCCACAGGTGTTATGCCAGTAAAGTCATAGCGTATCCATCCACAGGTGTTATGCCAGTAAAGTCATAGCGTATTAAAAAAGTGATGGAAAGAGGAAGTTTTGATACAATTTTACAAATGCCGACAGAAAATGTGTTTTTCGACATGGTGGGGTATTATTTTGTTGGTCAAATTAATGATGCAGGAAATGGCTTGATTGATTGATTCGCCTTTTTGCACAAATATTGATATGATAACCATCATATCAAAGTAAACTTGGAGTCACACGATGATATGGTGTGTGGTCCCCCCACTACGACCCAGGAAACCATGTTTATTAGGCTAAAATAAAACAAATTATGAAGGGAGACCCGGGAGAAAAGTAACATAACACAGAAAAGTAACACAGACAGAAGCATGTACCTAACGCGGAGGACGAGCTCCCTGCAAAAAAAACAGCCCAGTCCGACCATGTTTTCCTAAGTTATCAATAAAAAGTGGTTTTGAACTGTAGAGTTGTGTTTAGTTGTTCAAGGTTCCTAAAATACGTAATTTTTTTAACCCATCTAGTGACTAAATGACAGCATAGGTTTCAAGTATCATGCTAGCTATTCATGGGTGCTGTGGTGTGTTGTTGAAGCACGATGTCCATGATCTTCAGGTCAGAAAGTCGGAGCTCTAGATAGAGGCCCGAATTCCCGAATTGAAATTCTGTGTTGGATGACCGTTCAAAACTATTTTTCCCAGTTTTTTTTTTGTTGAGTTCCCAGTGAGTCGGTAGTTAGAGAGTTTTTAGAGAGTAGTTTTTAGAGAGTTCCCAGTTCTTTTGAACGCGACATTAGCCTGGGAGAAGTTACAGGAGAGATGGGTGGGACGAAAGTAACACAATGTTAACTGATGACCTGGAATAAAATTGGGTAAATGTTTTAAAACAGGCCATTGTCTTCTCTAGTTGACACTGCTTTTATAATGTGAAATATCAACAAGTGACTGAATGTTAGAAAATTCTATATGATATCATTAGAGTTATGCCTTAATCAATTGACTTGATGAATCAGCTACTCACATAAGCTTTTATCGACATTATGACAGCATTTTCTAAACTGGTTATTAAAAATATATATTTTGATGATTCTGTGGGTTAATTACCTTGTTTCAAGCCATGAAAATGTGATAAGCCTGATGAGTTTGCTGTTTGTGAAAATAATAAAAAAAGTTTATTCTACCAAGACACGAGGAGTGTGCATGACAAGGACAGTTGGAGCGCACCTGATTGGCTTTGCATGAATAGTCATGGAAAATGGAGAGGAAGATAACCTACTACATTCCCATTAAAGTGAGAGGAGAAAATGATGGTTAATATAGCTGTTATCTGATACATTTTAGTCTGATTCATATTGTAAGGCAAATTGTTGTGTTTGCGCAACATTGCGATGTTGAAGCATGGTTCATTTTCATACATTTTTAACCTGTAGCATGACTTATTGAACTCAATGGAAACATGAAATGATGGCTGATAGTACATTTGTTGGAAGTAACAAGCATTACTAAACAGAAAAATGGAAATAAGACAGATATTGTGCACTTCTCGCCAGCTGTTACTTTCATCCCAAGGCTGGGTTTCTCCCGCCCCGTCGGCCAACGTACAGAATAATACGAAATGCTCTGAGACCAGGCTGCGTAATTTTGCTGAAATTCCGTTCTTGGTCTTAGATGTTTTGTCATTTATTCTAGAAACGAAATTACAGTTGCTAATAGTAGAGGACAAATACATTGTTTGTCATAAAATACATTCTCTCTAGCGCTGTCGATCTGTGAGTAATTAGGGGGAAAACGGCGTTAAAGTGTTCATCCCGGTTCTTTCCAATTTAACAGGGTGGTGAAGGATGCACTTTTCTAATAAATATCGGAGGGTCTGATTCTGGTGACATGATGATCGATGCTTGACTGCCGTTTGACAACTAAAAATATTCTCAATATTATCCATAATAATTTCATAAATGTAGACTACCCGCAAAGTATCTTCGAACAGTTGACTAGAGCGCACGTCCAAGGCCTAGAATTGCACTAGAATTGGTTTTTTTATTATTATTTATATATTTTATGTTCTGTATGTATTTAGTATTTTATTGTTATATCTGTGTTGTGTTTTGTTAGACATGTTTGATGTAGCGGTGTAAGTTGATAATTATGTATTATAAATTTAAAAAATAGGTTAAAAAACTAAATATAAAAATTAATAAATACAAAAAAAGTCCGTTTGGTGGAAACACCACTGATGGGAAAATGCAAATGTTTTCTTTATTCGGAAATCTGTCGGAAATTGGATGGAAACAGAAGCTAGTGTCTGGCATGGAGTCAAGACCGAGTAAAAACGTATCCAACGTCGAGACCAACACACTGTAGCCCGGTCTGGAATAATGCAACATTGGTGTGTTGTTGCATGGCAGGAACTAGCCATGCATGGCAGAACTAGCTAAGGGGCCTAGTCAATCAATTGATTTATTTAGCCAGGATAGTTCACTCAGTGACCAGGGCCCATAGGCTGCACCGTTCGGGACGCCCTGAGTGATCCAGTGGTCTCCATTTGCCAGCACACACACAGTACAATATGTCATGGTATTGTTGGGTTGATTACACTTCATAACAGAATGCTTTGGCACATATCGATATCATCACACAGACGCCAAGGAAACTGAACAATTGTATGAGGTTTCTGTGTTATGCACTATAGCCCATTACCATATATATATATGATTGAATATTATCTGCTGTTGGCTTGTGTGGATGTATGTATGTGTTATGCAACATAGCTGACTTGAAACATTGTTAAAAGTGTCAGGGCCAGGGGACTTTCTCATGATGGAAAAATACAGAAGACAGGGCACATTCAGAGCTTGGGGTTGCAGAACAAGCGGTCTTTTGTTAGATAACAGGAGCCAGGTGCGAGATAACGGTATGGAGCATGAGAGCCTGGATGTTCTTCACAGCAACACTTACATCTATCAACAGAAGCGCCAAGAGGCGGGGACCCGCCTGAGCGCCTGCAATAGGCTGAGCAAGTTTAAACCACGCCCAGCCTCTACTGTGATAGGCCAACAGACGGGTTGGAACTGTCTATCACAGTATAAAGAATACTGTTTACATACATCTTGTCAGTTCTCTGCTTGCCCTGCGAGGTGGGACAGAGAGCCCGTATATACGAAAATTGCATTTACCACTTATTGCTTAGCTAATAAAAAATACATAGTATACAATCGGTGACTCATTGTCATATTTATCCTGATACCAGATTCGAATTGACGCAACTCTAACAGTTGCCATGACTGGTCCATGAAATTTGAAACCCTTCTCTGTAAAAATAATGATCAATAAAGTTTTATTCATGTGAATTCAAATCCATAAAAAGTGCAAATTCAACCCCGAAATGTGCTGACAACTCCAACGAATACACCAAGCTCATTTACTAAAATAAAATGAATTAGTACACAATCATATTTCATAAATTAATGTATAAAATCACAAATAAAATACATCAATACTGTACTATCATCCCATGGTATTAGATGTAGCCTAGCAACTGAATTAAGAGTGTTTTTGAATTACTTACATTTTATACCGGGTCATTTTCTTTATACTGTTACTGTACTTTAACAAATGTATAGCAATACTGTAGTACTTATATTCTATAATCAAGGCAAATATATTAAAATGACAAGCAAGGAAAGGTACCATGTTAGGAAGACAGACGAGCCTGTCACTTTGGACTTTAAACAACAAACAGAAATTAGAATCATAGTTAGCTGACATCTAATTCTGAAAAAGTGATACTACATCTGGACTCCATACTCAGGTATTCACAATTTTTTCCAGAAATTCTGGCTAAAGGATTCCGGATTTCTTGCTTCAGAATTCAGGAATCTTCAAACTGGTATTTCTGGAAAACCTGGGAATTTTGGGGAAATGACCAGAATTGAAACCCTATTGGCACCTCATATGGTAGTAGCATTTACTGACAGACACAATCATAATACTGTCCGCTTGAAGCACTCAAAATGTTTTAATCTCCGTGGCTAAATTGGATATGGTGACAAGTTTGGTTGTTCATGGGTACATTTAGACAACAAGATTAGACCAATCATGAATATACCCCTTAATACTTGCTGAGTTCATTAATGCAGGCTGTGGTAAAATTGATTAATGCTGTGATGGAGAACAACGTGCCACTCACTCCAGCTTTCTGGTATTTGGTAAAGTATCTCATGTTACAAAGTTTAAGGAATAATTTAGAGAGCGATTCAATTACGACTGAAGTTCCAAACATAAATACAGTCCTAAGAAACAAATGTGTTTTTCCATGTTAGATCAGATAGTATATCAACTGAAACACAACCATATGGGGCTCCTGAGTGGCGCAGCGGTCTAAGGCACTGCATCTCAGTGCTAGAGGCATCCCTACAGACACTGGTTCGATTCCAGGCTGTATCACAGCCGGCCATGATTGGGAGTCCCATAAGGGCGGCGTGCAATTGGCCCAGCTTCTTCCGTGTTAGGGGTAGGCTGTCATTGTAAATAAGAATTTGTTCTTTAACTGACTTGCCTAGTTAAATAAATCTCCTCTTGAGCATTGAGATAATACACGTGAAAGCCTACACTGAATCAGCCCAGGTGTTCTGTTATGTTAACAGATCCAAAATAAAGCTATTTTATAGTCTGATGACAACCAAAGAAGTGTCTAGTTGTAACCAGATAATGATTAGACAATAATCCACCCATAGTGCAATAAGACGCGAGGGCAATGTCAACCAAACCATTAGCATGTTGTGATTCTAGGAGTGTTGGATTGTTACCAAGCAATATCTTAAAATTAGCCAAATTATAAAACTGCATCAATATGCTGATAGGTTAAAACTACTAAATAACTATTCTCTCGTCTTCCACTTCCTCATCCTAGAGACTACATTTTAATTTAATTCATTTTGAAAAGCAAAGGCAATTAAATTAAAACATGTAATACATTTTCCTGAAAAAAGTTGATTCCTCAGTGCTTCCTAACTGATCGGGTGCTAATTTGCATACTACCATTGCACAAATCTAAAAGGGTAGAACGTATACCTCTGAAAAACAACCAGACTACAGTAGTTGAGAAACAAGAGATGGTTCTAAAAACTGACGTCACAAACGAGAGCTGTGTAGAGGGACCTAGATACTGATGATGTCATAGTGTGTTTCCTGTCTTCAGGCTCATGCAGAGCTTTCGCCTCCCGTCATCGTTTTTGCAGAGTGGTTCCCAGTTCAGTTGTCTCCCCAGACTAGTGACACCAGGCTGCCTTAGTGCTGGAGTAGTGGTGTCACTTTCAACCGGAGGACGGACTCACTGTAACGGATGGAAGGGAATGTACGGTTTCCATGTGTTTGATACCATTCCATTCACTCCACTCCAGCCATTATTATGAGACGTCCTCCCCTCACCAGCCTCCTCTGTACTGCAGGGTAGAGAGCAACATGTACCTCTTTAAATAAAATAGTAGCCAGGTCCCAGCCAGGCTTTAGCTTGGCCTTAACCAATCAGAATGGTCATCTGGCTCCGGTGCGCTTGACAACGATAGTGCCAGCCACCATGTCATACACAGTCCTGTTGTGTTGGAAGAAGAAGACCGTGATGAAGGCTGGGAACAAGAAGGCAATGGAGAAGTTTTTGTTCATGGCTCGGACTGTCGATCTGAAGAAGGACACAGGGACAATAAGTGTGAAAGTCACAGAGATGATAGAAACAACAGACGAGCAGAACATCAAGGGACTTCATCGAATGGCCAGATTGTCATGTTTCCCCTCATCACCACTTCAAAAATCAAGTGTCAAATAACCACATGAGCTGGTTTATTATTTCACAACACGTGGATGGATGAGAGGGTTGGTGTTGGAGTGATCCACTACTTACGCAGAAAGAGTGACGTTGGTGGCAGGCACCACGAGGACCCGGTTGGGTTGAACCAGGATGGAGGAATCACAGCTGATCACTCTGAGACCAATGAGAAACTTCCCTGGAGTGGCGCCCCCTGCTCCCCAGATACACACAATCTGACAGGAGACAATCAATAAAACACTGTCAACAGAGGGAACTTGTATTTGCAGACAGAGAGGAGAAACATGATAAAATACACAAAATCCATATCAAAGACTTAAAAAACTATCACACTGCAACGTCAGGACAAACACAGAAACATCATCACACTGCAACGTCAGGACAAACACAGAAACATCATCCCACTGCAACGTCAGGACAAACACAGAAACATCATCCCACTGCAACGTCAGGACAAACACAGAAACATCATCCCACTGCAACGTCAGGACAAACACAGAAACATCATCCCACTGCAACGTCAGGACAAACACAGAAACATCATCACACTGCAACGTCAGGACAAACACAGAAACATCATCCCACTGCAACGTCAGGACAAACACAGAAACATCATCACACTGCAACGTCAGGACAAACACAGAAACATCATCCCTCTGCAACGTCAGGACAAAGACAGAAACATCATCCCACTGCAACGTCAGGACAAACACAGAAACATCATCACACTGCAACGTCAGGACAAACACAGAAACATCATCACACTGCAACGTCAGGACAAAGACAGAAACATCATCCCACTGCAACGTCAGGACAAACACAGAAACATCATCCCACTGCAACGTCAGGACAAACACAGAAACATCATCCCTCTGCAACGTCAGGACAAAGACAGAAACATCATCACACTGCAACGTCAGGACAAACACAGAAACATCATCACACTGCAGCGTCAGGACAAACACAGAAACATCATCCCTCTGCAACGTCAGGACAAAGACAGAAACATCATCCCACTGCAACGTCAGGACAAACACAGAAACATCATCACACTGCAACGTCAGGACAAACACAGAAACATCATCACACTGCAACGTCAGGACAAACACAGAAACATCATCACACTGCAACGTCAGGACAAACACAGAAACATCATCCCACTGCAACGTCAGGACAAACACAGAAACATCATCACACTGCAACGTCAGGACAAAGACAGAAACATCATCCCACTGCAACGTCAGGACAAACACAGAAACATCATCCCACTGCAACGTCAGGACAAACACAGAAACATCATCACACTGCAACGTCAGGACAAACACAGAAACATCATCACACTGCAACGTCAGGACAAACACAGAAACATCATCCCACTGCAACGTCAGGACAAACACAGAAACATCATCCCACTGCAACGTCAAGACAAACACAGAAACATCATCCCACTGCAACGTCAGGACAAAGACAGAAACATCATCCCACTGCAACGTCAGGACAAACACAGAAACATCATCCCACTGCAACGTCAGGACAAAGACAGAAACATCATCCCACTGCAACGTCAGGACAAAGACAGAAACATCATCCCACTGCAACGTCAGGACAAACACAGAAACATCATCCCACTGCAACGTCAGGACAAACACAGAAACATCATCCCACTGCAACGTCAGGACAAACACAGAAACATCATCCCACTGCAACGTCAGGACAAACACAGAAACATCATTCCACTGCAACGTCAGGACAAACACAGAAACATCATCCCACTGCAACGTCAGGACAAAGACAGAAACATCATCACACTGCAACGTCAGGACAAAGACAGAAACATCATCCCACTGCAACGTCAGGACAAACACAGAAACATCATCCCACTGCAACGTCAGGACAAACACAGAAACATCATCCCACTGCAACGTCAGGACAAAGACAGAAACATCATCCCACTGCAACGTCAGGACAAACACAGAAACATCATCCCACTGCAACGTCAGGACAAAGACAGAAACATCATCCCACTGCAACGTCAGGACAAAGACAGAAACATCATCCCACTGCAACGTCAGGACAAAGACAGAAACATCATCCCACTGCAACGTCAGGACAAACATAGAAACATCATCCCACTGCAACGTCAGGACAAAGACAGAAACATCATCCCACTGCAACGTCAGGACAAACACAGAAACATCATCCCACTGCAACGTCAGGACAAAGACAGAAACATCATCCCACTGCAACGTCAGGACAAACACAGAAACATCATCCCACTGCAACGTCAGGACAAAGACAGAAACATCATCCCACTGCAACGTCAGGACAAACACAGAAACATCATCCCACTGCAACGTCAGGACAAAGACAGAAACATCATCCCACTGCAACGTCAGGACAAAGACAGAAACATCATCCCACTGCAACGTCAGGACAAACACAGAAACATCATCCCACTGCAACGTCAGGACAAACACAGAAACATCATCACACTGCAACGTCAGGACAAACACAGAAACATCATCCCACTGCAACGTCAGGACAAAGACAGAAACATCATCCCACTGCAACGTCAGGACAAACACAGAAACATCATCACACTGCAACGTCAGGACAAACACAGAAACATCATCCCACTGCAACGTCAGGACAAACACAGAAACATCATCCCACTGCAACGTCAGGACAAACACAGAAACATCATCCCACTGCAACGTCAGGACAAACACAGAAACATCATCCCACTGCAACGTCAGGACAAACACAGAAACATCATCCCACTGCAACGTCAGGACAAAGACAGAAACATCATCCCACTGCAACGTCAGGACAAAGACAGAAACATCATCCCACTGCAACGTCAGGACAAAGACAGAAACATCATCCCACTGCAACGTCAGGACAAAGACAGAAACATCATCCCACTGCAACATCAGGACAAAGACAGAAACATCATCACACTGCAACGTCAGGACAAAGACAGAAACATCATCCCACTGCAACGTCAGGACAAAAACAGAAACATCATCCCACTGCAACGTCAGGACAAAAACAGTCAAGGGTCATTTCACAGCCCAGAGACATTTAAGCAGAAAATCAAAACATTCTATGTGATTTCTGTTCACAGTAGCAGTTTGATGTGTCACCTAACCTCATAGAAACAGACTAATATCCGGTAGACCAGGGCGACCAGCATCATCTTCTGGAGTTCTTCCATGGACGTGTCTTCATCTATTTCCTCCACAATGAAATGCATGGCGAACTTGGAAATGTCCCTGAAACAAAAATACAAATGATTCTTCAATCATGACTACATTTGATTTATTTATCCGTTATTTTACCAGGTAAGTTGACTGAGAACACGTTCTATACAGTAGTTATGCATGCTACAAATGATTCTTCAATCATGACTATATACAGTGGTTATGCATGCTACAAATGATTCTTCAATCATGACTATGTACAGTAGTTATGCATGCTACAAATGATTCTTCAATCATGACTATGTACAGTAGTTATGCATGCTACAAATGATTCTTCAATCATGACTATGTACAGTAGTTATGCATGATTCTTCAATCATGACTATATTTTCACAGTAGTTAGTGGACTAATCTTTACCATCACCCATGGAGTGCGAAACAAATCAATTCCTAGGATGTTTCAATAAAATACTATTCCCTGTAGTGCACCACTTTTGATCAGGGGCCCAATAGAGGGGGGCCCAATAGAGGGGGGCCCAATAGAGGGGGGCCCCATAGAGGGGGGCCCCATAGAGGGGGGCCCCATAGAGGGGGGCCCCATAGTGCTCTGGTCTAAAGGAATGCACTATAGGGAATAAAAGAACAGAAACATTTGTATTAAACTAAACTCACTTCATCCCACTCAGATGCATGATGCTGAGAATAATAGTTGCTTTGATGAAGAACAGAATGAAGAAATCCACCATTTCAGCCATGAACCTTTGAAGAGGAGAGGGAATACTGTATTCTCGACCTGCAAACACAAACAAAACATTTACATTTTAGTCATTTAGCAGACGCCAGGGGTCACCAAACTCTTTCCTTTCGGGGCCCCCCTTCCAGCGTTGGGGAACATCCCAGGTGCACGCACCATGTCTATTTCTATGGGCACAGGCAATGTTCAGGACACACACTGTTCACACTCGGTTGGTGGAGAGAATTTTGCAGGTTTAAAGCTTATTTCCTGCAATTCTACAAATTTTGTCATGTGGTGCAAAGAAAATGCTGCAGTTTTAAAGGACATTTTCTTGGAATTCTATACATTTTGCCATGTCTAATGTGAATTCATGTGATATCTGAGTGACCAAAAAAATTACAACAATATCTATGGGCCTCCCCATAGATATGGGAACCACCGATTTAGCAGATGCTTTTATCCAGAGCATCTTAAAGTCGTGAGTAAATACATTTTCATATTGATTTTCTGTACTGGTCTCCCATGGGGATCAAACCCACAACCCTGGTGTTGCAAGCACCGTGCTCTACCAAATGAGCCACAGACGTCGCCAACACATTCATTGATGACGTTATTGTCCTTCAAGAGGAAATTCCTTGTTTCAAAAATGTTAATATGCCTAGGTTGGGGGTCTTTAGCAACCCAGGCCTATAGCAGATGTGCCTCTGGTGTTTACTTTAGCAGACCACAGAGGGCACTATTTTCATAATTCATCACTGTAACAGGCCTGTTGTCATGTTGTTGTATCTCAAACAGTTATTTAGCTATATAACTAACGTTATAATATTAGACACATTTAACAAATACAATAATAACAACACCTGTGTCTCTGATAGCTACCTGGCCGTTGTGCATTGCCGTTCTGTTGTGGTTGTTGGTTCGCTGGTACTGAAGTGGACACAGCACCACTCCCAGCCGTTTCCCCAGGCGGAATCCCAGCCGCGGGGATGGCGGTTGGATACGTCGATAAGGGGAGTCCAAATGGATTATTGTACCAGTTCTGGGCATCAAAATTAGGGAAATCCGCTGGCCAGACGGGTGCAGTGAGTGGTTGCATTGGTTGCGGTGCAAAATACGGAGAAGCAGACACTGCCAGCCAACTTTGCCAGTTCACATATGCCGTGTAGTACTGCCACATCCACCCCTGCAACTTTTCACAGTACTCCGAGGTTGTACGTGTTTCGACAGTGCCCTTTCCACTTTCCGAAGTGTCTTGATGACGTAATTTTGGCATATTTTCGTCGATATCTAGCTTCTCTCTAATATTAAAAGACATGTTTTTCTTATCGACTTGTCTGTATGTGTTCTCCACATCAGCCATGTTTAACGCCGACGTCACATCCGGAAGGATGTTTCCATTTCCGTGAAGAAAATATACGATTTCTGGAATAACATAATTACTGTGATAATATTTGCAAATATTTTGCGAGTAAGCTGCATTCAAAGAGGTAAACAATATCGATGATAAAACAATCACTCACAGCAAAATCTCATAAAATAAATAGTTTCGTCATCCTATTCCCAGCCTGGCCGAAATGAACACCGTGCACTTCTACATACCACTAGGGCGCAGCACTGCTACCCTTATAGTGAACGACGCAGAGCATTGGAAATACACTGACTAGCCTTCTGTACCAGATAGTATTATTGACTGTTCTTCACTCCAATCACAATGAATTCCAAACCCATCACTAATAGCCATATTATTTTCACCTATCCTGTTTTCAGATCATTTCCAAAGAATGACCAGAGAGAGAGAGGAGGTCTTTGTTCCATTAAGGCCTGGTATATCCTTGAAATGACTTACATCTCACACCTTCAATGGATGACTGGAGGTGCAGTGTGCACAACCTCGTCCTGCAAATCTCCCACTGTCTGTATATTTTATATAGCAATAGTAGGCTATTTAACCACTCTGTGTTTTTTTTGCACTTTGAGAATTGTGAAATTGGATGCATCTGATATGCCCTCTATGTCCACCGCTACTGCTGCTTTTCTTAACGTTTTACAGCAAGCAAACAGTTAATAAGTTCAATTACATTACAGCCTTCATCTCAGAATTCCTTAGTCAACTCATTTCCAAGAACTTGCCAATCGGTTCTTTGATGCCTCAAAACAAAATAAATCTGTTCAAAGGACCCACTACCACAGAGTCTAAAGAAAAATCTGAGGCACAAGGCCATTTTCAAAGACCTGCCCTAAGTCAGCTTAACCTAAACAACAATGTGGTTATTCAGCCGTAACAATCGGACACCCAGGGTTCCGACGTTCTTTGGGAGATCAGATCGTAATAGAAAGTCCCTGAATGTGTTCTCATGATACAGGGGACTGGTAAGTTGAGTAGGGGTGGACAGGGGTCTGGTAAGTTGAGTAGGGGTGGACAGGGGACTGGTAAGTTGAGTAGGGGTGGACAGGGGACTGGTAAGTTGCGTAGGGGTGGACAGGGGACTGGTAAGTTGCGTAGGGGTGGACAGGGGACTGGTAAGTTGCGTAGGGGTGGACAAGGGACTGGTAAGTTGAGTAGGGGTGGACAGGGGACTGGTAAGTTGAGTAGGGGTGGACAGGGGACTGGTAAGTTGAGTAGGGGTGGACAGGGGACTGGTAAGTTGAGTAGGGGTGGACAGGGGACTGGTAAGTTGAGTAGGGGTGGACAGGGGACTGGTAAGTTGCGTAGGGGTGGACAGGGGACTGGTAAGTTGAGTAGGGGTGGACAGGGGACTGGTAAGTTGAGTAGGGGTGGACAGGGGACTGGTAAGTTGAGTAGGGGTGGACAGGGGACTGGTAAGTTGATTAGGGGTGGACAGGGGACTGGTAAGTTGAGTAGGGGTAGACAGGGGACTGGTAAGTTGAGTAGGGGTGGACAGGGGACTGGTAAGTTGAGTAGGGGTGGACAGGGGACTGGTAAGTTGAGTAGGGGTGGACAGGGGACTGGTAAGTTGAGTAGGGGTAGACAGGGGACTGGTAAGTTGAGTAGGGGTAGACAGGGGACTGGTAAGTTGAGTAGGGGTAGACAGGGGACTGGTAAGTTGAGTTGGGGTGGACAGGGGACTGGTAAGTTGAGTAGGGGTGGACAGGGGACTGGTAAGTTGAGTAGGGGTAGACAGGGGACTGGTAAGTTGAGTAGGGGTGGACAGGGGACTGGTAAGTTGAGTAGGGGTGGACACCGGACTGGTAAGTTGATTAGGGATGGACAGGGGACTGGTAAGTTGAGTAGGGGTGGACACCGGACTGGTAAGTTGATTAGGGATGGACAGGGGACTGGTAAGTTGAGTAGGAGTAGACAGGGGACTGGTAAATTGATTAGGGATGGACAGGGGACTGGTAAGTTGAGTAGGGGTAGACAGGGGACTGGTAAGTTGAGTAGGGGTGGACAGGGGACTGGTAAGTTGAGTAGGGGTGGACAGGGGACTGGTAAGTTGAGTAGGGGTAGACAGGGGACTGGTAAGTTGAGTAGGGGTGGACAGGGGACTGGTAAGTTGAGTAGGGGTGGACACCGGACTGGTAAGTTGAGTAGGGGTGGACACCGGACTGGTAAGTTGATTAGGGATGGACAGGGGACTGGTAAGTTGAGTAGGAGTAGACAGGGGACTGGTAAATTGATTAGGGATGGACAGGGGACTGGTAAGTTGAGTAGGGGTAGACAGGGGACTGGTAAGTTGAGTAGGGGTGGACAGGGGACTGGTAAGTTGAGTAGGGGTGGACAGGGGACTGGGAAGTTGAGTAGAGGTGGACAGGGGACTGGTAAGTTGAGTAGGGGTGGACAGGGGACTGGTAAGTTGATTAGGGGTGGACAGGGGACTGGTAAGTTGATTAGGGATGGACAGGGGACTGGTAAGTTGAGTAGGGGTGGACAGGGGACTGGTAAGTTGAGTAGGGGTGGACAGGGGACTGGTAAGTTGAGTAGGGGTGGACAGGGGACTGGTAAGTTGAGTAGGGGTGGACAGGGGACTGGTAAGTTGAGTAGGGGTGGACAGGGGACTGTTAAGTTGAGTAGGGGTGGACAGGGGACTGTTAAGTTGAGTAGGGGTGGACAGGGGACTGGTAAGTTGAGTAGGGGTGGAAAGGGGACTGGTAAGTTGAGTAGGGGTGGACAGGGGACTGGTAAGTTGAGTAGAGGTGGACAGGGGACTGGTAAGTTGAGTAGGGGTGGACAGGGGACTGGTAAGTTGAGTAGAGGTGGACAGGGGACTGGTAAGTTGAGTAGGGGTGGACAGGGGACTGGTAAGTTGAGTAGGGGTGGACAGGGGACTGGTAAGTTGAGTAGGGGTGGACAGGGGACTGGTAAGTTGAGTAGGGGTGGACAGGGGACTGGTAAGTTGAGTAGGGGTGGACAGGGGACTGGTAAGTTGAGTAGGGGTGGACAGGGGACTGGTAAGTTGAGTAGGGGTGGACAGGGGACTGGTAAGTTAAGTAGGGGTGGAAAGGGGACTGGTAAGTTGAGTAGGGGTGGACAGGGGATAGAGTAAGGAGAAGAAAAGGGAAAATGGAGCAAAAGAGTAACAAACATGTCAGAGGAGTGTGTGCGTGTGTGTGTGTGTGCGTGTGCGTGTGCGTGTGCGTGTGCGTGTGCGTGTGCGTGTGTGTGTGTGTGTGTGTGTGTGTGTGTGTGTGTGTGTGTGTGTGTGTGTGTTTGGTCTTATTCAACTTGGCTAGATCAGCTTTTCATTAATCAGGACAGATTGCTGCAGGAGCACCACCCATGGTCATAATCATTCACTAAAACCCCCAAATCTTTCGGAGAATTTGGCCGCAACCTACTGCCCCAGAAAGCCCTAATTAAAGGAATTAGGTGCACTTGCTTGGACTGGAAGTCTGTGTCTGTGTCCTAAATGGCACCCCATTCCATATTTAGTGCATTTTTTTTGACCACAGCCCTATGGGCCCCATTATGGACCCTAGTCAAAAGTAGTGCACTATATAGGGAATTGGCTGCCATTTGTGATGAAGTCTTTGCATCCACAACAATAAGCCTGTTACAGATGAGAGGTCACAACATAGACCTTAAACTGGGATTTGGCCTCCCCTCTAAACCCCCCCAGCCACTCTGATACTACATCTGCCTCAAATGGCACCCTATTCCTGTCATAGTGCACTACTTATGACTAGGACCCATAGGGCTGTGGTCAAAAGTAGTACACTATATAGTAAATAGGGTGCCATTTGGAACGTACCCTAGGACATCACATTCCATATAGATTGTCCTTTTGTGTTTGACTAACAACAGCATACCAAGGGACCCCGTGACACTCCTCAGTTGTAACCCTGCTGGTTTCAAAGTGTGTGCAAGGCAGTGTGAGCTTTTTGATCCAATAGTTATGTGCATACTTGATACATTTGGCAAACACAATGTTCGAGGAATAGTTTGGCCTTGGTTTTCAAGAAACACTCCCGGATGTGTTGACTGAACCATCGTGTGTGTGTGTGTGTGTGTGTAACGAACTAACTTGCAACTGTAGTGACACTATCATGACAAATCAACACTTAGTTTCAAAAAGCACAGGATATCATGTGTGAAAAATCTGACCATGAAGCAGAAGACAGTTGGTCTTCTCTCAAGGTCTGCATCCCAAGTGGCACCCGATTCCCTTTATAGTGCATAGGGCTCTGGTCAAAAGTAGTGCACTATGTAGGGAATAGGGAGACATTTGTGATGCAGAAAGGTAAAGCCCAGGTAAAAAGTAGTGCACTATGTAGGGAATAGGGAGCCATTTGGGATGCATTACAGTTTAAGGTTTAAGGCATCTCAACCCAAAGAGCCAGATACAAAAAGGTGCTTGTCATTCCTTCATCAGTCTAGCTCCATTAAGCAGCAACAGCAATACAGTGATATTACAACTTTAATACTCAGAACTTACTCCGTTCATGAACAAGAGACTGTTAATGCTGCATTCCTAACCAGGTGGGATGTTACCAGTTGTGAAGCCACGAATATCAGTTGGATGCATTCACGTGCTTTGAACTCGTTGAGGAACGCTGATTGGCTAACGGCCAACAAGCTACATAAACCATAATCTAACAGAGGTCAGCATGTGGGAGAAGTGGGAGCTCAGGATGATAGTTTCCCACTAGTAATTACCAGTTGGAAGTCCGTTCTAATGGATTTTCCCCCAGTCGTATGTGGTATATTCCCACTTCGTTACGAATGCAGCATAAGGGGTCAGGGGTCATGTCTAATGGGTGCTGGAAGGCTATGAAGAGGGCTGGATAGTACTCCCTCTGGCATTGTGCATTCTTATTGGATTTGATATTTTTGGGACCTGTTGACAATGAACTCATTTGGACTACTATGTAGAATGTAAGCCAATGATATTTTTTTAAATGGTCAACTTGGCACCTGTACTTGTAGTTTGAGCATTTTTTAGTTTTGGCACCCAGCCTGGGTAAGCTTGTGAATTTTCCCACCCATGAATGGATTTAGGATTCAGCAAGTGTCCTGTAAGTTCATTTGCATTTATGAATTTTGACAAGGGCCCTTAAGGCTTGTGAAAACTAGTGCACTATAAAGCTAACAGGGTGGCATTTGGAACACTTGAGTAGGACCTATCCTAGAGACACTTGGAACAAACGGAGATGCAGTCATAGCAGCAACAGCGCCACTGGGATGACCACTGGTCCCAGTAGTCATATTCAGAAGCACCTGAATGGTGCTGAAAAGTTCCCTGCACAGAACAGTCCTAAATGGGCAAAGAAATTCTCAGATTTTAATGTTCAGTAATAGCTAGTTAGCAGCAGCATGCTAATATGAAGGTACCCAGGGTTTAGTTACCATGCCACTGCTCAGACAACACTTAATATTCCTCAGTGGTTTAGGAGTGGTGATAGCCCAGTGTCACAATAAAGAATCATTCCCCCCCACTAGTCAGTCGTGGTATTTTTTGCATCGTATTGTAGACAAATGGTAAGTCTTGGGCATTTCTACTTGGTCACCAGTTCTCAAAACAGGTACAGTGTGAAATCAGTGTATTTTGCCGTGAACACTTGCTTTGTGTACGCTACACTAAAGCGAACATCAATTTATTGGAGAAAAATTGACACCGAAATGTATTGAATGTTAGCACCACCTACAACCGAAGTACTCAGGATAGACCAGAGATTTGCCAGTTAGTAATCCACATGGATTAAGTTTGATGAATAGGCCTTAGCCTCCAAACTGGCCTACATATTGCAATGAAGGAAACGCCACTTTTCACAAAGCAAGAACAATTGACTTTATTGAAAGCTTCATGGGATTTTGGTACCAATTGAGTCAGTGAATTTAACATGGTAGGTACTGAACAGATATCAAAAACATGTATGTTTTTGCTGGTGGGGGTCTTCAATTCAGCAGACTGGAATCACATCTCTTTCTCATAGGTCCTCAGCGCCACCACATCATCCATGACACATTTCTGGAAACGAGAGCAGTACACGCTTTAGGTCACGCAATGACAACACGTGTCAGAACCGAGAACTCAAAATGGAATGACACATTCAGTGATGAACAAACCACCACATCAGCCTGAGTGCATCAGTTAGTTGTCGTAGTTCCACTTAAGACTGCAGTCTGAATGAGCCAAACCACGTTAACTTCCTTTAAAACTGAAGGGCATTATCACGTAAGCTAAATGTGACCGGGTAGGAGTTAACGTCAAATATAAACGGGAACTGACCATGTTGACCAATGAACAGAGCGTAGATAAGTTAACAAGTTTAATACAACAACGTATAAACCCTGGATGACTGACCGGGGGCACTATTGATGCCACCGTGCAGCCACCGTAATATTCAATCATAAAATACATGTTGGAATCTTATTAATTTATTCTATAACAGGCATTTAGCTCACAATGTGAAAGTGCATTATAAAATTACTTTAAGGAAACTAATGTTACTGTCCACACTACAACCCCATCACCCCAAAAACATGCATCCCATTAATTCCTATGGCGGACCGGTGGCAGCAAAGCCTCGCAATGGCAATGCCAACACATGCAGCAGCAATCCCGGGTTTATGTAAATCATTGGGTTTATTAGCACTCGATTACCAATTAATCATTTAGGTTAAAATAATTAAGTAGCGTGTTGCACATGACTGCAAGTGCTTATCAAGCCACGCTTCCCAGCCAAAACTATAAAGGACATTTTGAACACGTTCGCGCGTAAAAACGCGTGCCATCCTTGTTGGTAACCCCGGGAGAACCCAATTTGCAAGATGACAACGTGATTTGCATAATGATGATCACATGCAACATTGAACAAAATTGCAATATCAAGCATGGACATATTCCAAAATAAGCTTATGAAAAACGCATATTTTATGTCAAACCAAGCAGAGAAGGGAAAAAGCAAGCAAGACATTAACACTTACCGCAATCAATTTTCCATCTTGCAACTCCCGCTCGAGCGTGGTTGTCTTGCCGTCCCAAGTTTGTTTCTGCACCAGTTTTCCATTCTCAAAGGTCATCAGAGTCTGGAAATAGAGTAGTGTCAGGAGGGCACAACTCCATACACTTTAAAAAGTTACAAAAAAGTAATTTATTTTATCAATTGGAATCCACACTACTGTAACAACCGACATGTCTATGGTGTGGTGCCTGCACCCACCTTGGTTTTCCTGTCATCTGCAGTCACCTCGTCGAATTCTTCATTCAATTTAAACTTGGCCTCTGTGGTTTTGAAAGTGCTCTGGGATTTCATTGATATTACACCGTCGTCGATGCTGAACAGCAAATTGGGCTTCGCCATATTCCCCATCTGCCGAGTAGCAAAACCCACACCTGTGAAACAAACGGATATTTATCTAATCAACTTTAGTGAGGTTCTAGATCGACATGCAACATTGTCTTTCATTAAAAAAAAACTGCTTTATTTAATAAGTTAAGACTTCACCTATTGCCTTCATATATTCATCAAAATTCTCACTGGAAGTCATCTTCCAAGTTCCAACGAATGCCTCGACCATGTTGTAAATTTGAGCTAATCAACACCACAAACCACCTTAACGCACACTGCTTCGACTCTGCAATAATTCCATTTGGGCAAGTTGTCAAATTTGAAGCCTCATCTAAGCACGTGCTTACCCATGCAAGCCAATCAAGTGCTATATCTGGTGCTTCCATGGCAACAGAGAGGATGAGGGGCGGGGGATAAATTATTTTCGGGCAGGCACTCAGACTGCACTGTCTTTGACAGGGGTCTTCAACCTTTTCTTACCCAGGGACCCCCTGCCAGGCAAACTGGAGACCAAGGAACCCCAATCACGTGTTAGCAAAAAATATATATAAAAACATAATGTACTGTATCTTGTCTTATCATCTTGTGAATGATAATGTCAAGGAGAAGTAATCAACATTTTCAAATGAATAGATTTGGTAGATAGTTTTGACCTCAACACATGATAGCCTAATTGGAAGAGAACGTGTAAACCCTAACATAGCCAATTAGCTAGAAAGGTAACTCAAAAACATTTCCGCTAAGAGCAGCTGTTTAGCTGGTAAAACAGAGATTAAAGACAACAAGGATGTGTTGGCAAAAATGAATGTAAAGTCAAGAAAGCCTATCAGCAGCCAGCGGCCCTTGAAGCAATGGGTGCTTTTTGAAAGTGGGATTTGCTCAATAATAGGAATTGGAGAGAAAAAAACATACACATTTATAAAATAATATATTCTCATCTGTTCTACTGTGGGTATGTAATACACAGTTTGTTTATTCCATTATTGCTAGAGATATTCATAAAAACATTTTTTTTTTTAAATATATTTTCCACGTTTTTATTTATTTAAATATTTACACTACCGTTCAAAAGTTTGGGGTCACTTAGAAATGTCCTTGTTTGTGAAAGAAAAGCACATTTTTTTGCACATTAAAATAACATAAAATTGATCAGAAATACAGTGTAGACATTGTTAACGTTGTAAATTACTATTGTAGCTGGAAACTGCAGAAAATGTTATGTAATATCTACATAGGTGTAACGGATGTGAAATGGCTAGCTAGTTAGCAGTGTTCGCGCTAAATAGCCTTTCAATCGGTGACGTCACTTGCTCTGAGACCTTGAAGTAGTTGCTCTGCAAGGACTGCGGCTTTTGTGGAGCGATGGGTAACGATGCTTCGAGGGTGACTGTTGTTGATGTGTGCAGAGGGTCCCTGGTTCGTGCCCGGGTATGGGCGAGGGGACGGTCTGAAGTTATACTGTTACATAGGCGTACAGAGCCCATTATCAGCAACCATCACTCATGTGTTCCAATGGCACGTTGTGTTAGCTAATCCAAGGCTAATCATTAGAAAACCCTTTTGCAATTATGTTAGCACAGCTGAAAACTGTTGTTGTGATTAAAGAATCAATAAAACTGTCATTCTTTAGACTAGCTGAGTGTCTGGAGCATCATCATTTGAGTGTCTGGAGCATCACCAAAATGGCCAGAAACAAAGACCTTTCTTCTGAAATTCTATTCTTGTTCTGAGAAATTAAGGCGATTCCATGCGAGAAATTGCCAAGAAACTGAAGATCTCGTACAACGCTGTGTACTACTCCCTTCACAGAACAGCACAAACTGTCTCTAACCAGAATAGAAAGAGTGGGAGGCCCCGGTGCACAACTGAGCAAGAGGACAAGTACATTAGAGTGTCTAGTTTGAGAAACAGACACCTCACAAGTCTTCAACTGTCAGCTTCATTAAATAGTACCCGCAAAACACCAGTCTCAACGTCAACAGTGAAGAGGCGACTCCGGGGTGCTTGCCTTCTATGCAGAGTTGCAAAAAAAAAGCCATATCTAAGACAATAAAAGATTAAGATGGGCAAAAGAACACAGACACTGGACAGAGAAGCCCCAAGGTGGAGGTGTCAAAATACCCATGAAACCTAGAGGTCAAACAGGGAAATGGTTCCAAATGTTTTTCCACCATTCATTTTTCCCATAGTGGATTTTAGAAACACTTAAAATAAGGTCTGTGTATCGTGTAGACTTCCCCTGGTGTGGCGTTTTGATAACCATGTCAATCTCTCACGGACAAGGTGACTTTTATCAATATATTCTGCTCTATTTACTCTCAGATTCTAAAATGCTAATTAGCATCAAATCAAACTTTATTTGTCACATGCACCGAATACAACAAGTGTAGACTTTACCGTGAAATGCTTTACTTACAAGCCCTTAACCAACAGTGCAGTTCAGGAAAGTCCTGGGGCGGGTGATTTTATTAATTGTTCAGCAGTCTTATGGCTTGAGGGTGGAAGCTGTTGAGGAGCCTTTTTCTTATTTACATTTTTATTTCACCTTGATTTAACCAGGTAGACTGGTTGAGAACAAGTTCTCATTTGTAACTGCAACCTGGCCAAGATAAAGCAAAGCAGTTCGACACATACAACGACACAGAGTTACACATGGAGTAAAACAAACATACACTCAATCATACAGTAGAAAAGTATATATACAGTCTGTGCAAATGAGGTAAGATAAGGGAGGTAAGGCAATAAATAGGCCATGGTGGTGAAGTAATTACAATATAGCAATTAAACACTGGAATGGTAGATGTGCAGAAGATGAATGAGCAAGTAGAGATACTGGGGTGCAAAGGAGCAAGATAAATGAATAAATACAGTATGGGGATGAGGTAGTTGGATGGTCTATTTACAGATGGGCTATGTACAGGTGCAGTGATCTGTGAGCTGCTCTGACAGCTGGTGCTTAAAGTTAGTGAGAGGGAGATATGAGTCTCCAGCTTCAGCTTTTGGTCCTTGACTCGGTATCATGCAAGACTACAAATCCTGCACGTCATCTGTAGCTGACATCTTTGCTAACAGGTATTGTGTCAATTTAAAACGTGCACAAGACAGTTCACAGATTTGTCAATTTAAATACAGTTTTCCAATGTATTAATCTATTCATTACTACATTTAGCTAACATTAGATAGCTAATCCAGAGATTCTTACCTTTGCTTCGTTTCAGCAGTCCCGTCCAGATCATCATGGCATGTGTAGTTTATGATAGACACATTAGCCACTAATTAGCATTTCATTTTTTGGGGTGGTAAATACAGGCAAATTTATTGATAACAGTCACCTTGTCCTAGAGAGATTTACACAGTTATCAAAAATCACGCCAGGGTAAGCCTACACGAACCACAACTCTTATTTTAAGTGTTTCTAAAATCCTCTATGGGAAAAATGAATAGTTGGGAAATTATTGGAACCATTTCCTTGATTGACCGCTAGTTTTTATGGGTATTATGACTCATACTGGGGTATTTTATCTCCACCCTGCAAATTCTATTAAATTCTGTTCTATTCTATTTTGTTCTGTTCTATTCTGTTCTATTCTGTTATGTTCTATTCTGTTCTATTAATTTCTATTCTGTTCTGTTCTGTTCTATTGTATTCTGTTCTGTCCTGTTTTGTTCTGTTCTGTTCTGTCCTGTTCTATTCTATTGTAAAGCAGTGAGGTCCATTGAGCCAGCAGATGGAGCCATTGAACACCATATTGAACGACATTTTTCACAGAAAAACTCCAGATTTTCATCCAACAAAGTTTGTCTGACTGAGTAACAGATTGTAAAGAACAGGGGAGGGGATAAACATCTTGAGGGACCTGAATGGTTACTGTTACTAACATGATGGTCCTTTAATTACGCTGAACAGTTCATGACTCCAGGTCCAATAAAATACATTTCAAAATAGCTTTTGAAGTTTTGTGATTGTATGTTCATAAATAGTAGAATATGGCTCTTTTTTCATTTCCTGAAAAGTTTCAGTTTTAGAGCTGTGTTTTTTCTTTCCGCTGGGATGCTATAAACCTTTACACTAATGATTTGGCTGCAGCAAGTCTCCATCACTAGTTTTCTACTGCTATCCAATGGTCTCTAGTGGATACATTGCATACTACCACAGCAGGAACTTAAAGGGCACATCGAGTGAATGAGTCCCAAATGGCACCCTATTCCCTACTGTACACTACTTTTGACCAGAACCCCATGAGCCCTAGTCAAAAGTGTCATCCAGCTGCCATCTATACCTCAATCTTGGCCACACCAGACCATATTAGTGGGGTCATATCAGGCCAGTCCATATGAGTGGGGTCAAGGGGCATCGATGATTTCCTCAAGGATTTCCTTTTAATCACTTCCTGGGTATTCATGGAGGCAACAATGGCACTAAAACTACGTTTTGGAGACTGTATCTCGACCAACCCTAATCTCGTCAACCCAGAACCAAAATCTTGCGTCTGTCTATGAGAGATTACAACCAGCCAGCCAGTCAGTCAGCCAGCTAGTCAGTCAGTCAGATTCTCTGCTATATTACTGTTAGCTACCACTTTGCTCATATATAAAACATATAGTACATACAGATGTAGGATCTTAATTTGAGCCAGTTTGTTACAATAGTAAAATAATCCTGCAGCAACAGAAAAAGTGAATTATGTGCATTATAATTCATGGACATTTTTGTAGGGGTTGATACCTTTTTCTGCAAGGCAAATCAAGTTTGAAATGTCAATGTCGGAATTACACTTTAGAAGTCGTTATAAAACTCAAATACACTACAAGTTTTAATTTCCTGCTGTGTAGGACAATGCTCAGCAACAGAAGAGTGATCAAATGAAGAGCCAACATCTGTATGCAACTCCTTCATTCACCAAAAACCAAGAAAAAAAGGCAGTTTGTCACGACTCCCGTCGAAGTTGGCTCCCCCGCCTGTACGGGTGGTGCTCGGCGGTCGTCGTCACCGGGCTACTAGCCGCCACCGATCCCTTTTTCTGTTCGGTTAGTTTTGTCTCATTCGTTACACCCGTTCCTATTTTATGTGTGCTTGATTGTCTTCCCTATTTAGCGTATGGAACCCGCCCCTTTGTTGTGCGGGATTATTTTGATGTTCACGTTGGTGTTGTTAGTGCTCTGGACCTTGTTACCCGTTGGTTTGGGTTGGTCAGTGTTTGCTCCCTGCGTGTTGGGCATTTCATTTTGGTGCCGTATTAAAGTGCACCTTTCCCCTGGACCTCGCTGCTCTCTGCGCCTGATTCCTCGCTACACACCCAGCCAGCCGTGACACAGTTGAAACTGATAAATGATTTGAGTTTATTTGAAGTGATGTGGGAAGTGGACAACATACTCTAAACCCCACAACAGTTCATAGGTACAACACATGAATCCTGAGCATTGATTTTAAAAAAAACACACATCTCCTTAACTCAGTTTATTGGTACAAAAATATTACAAAACTACATTTTTTTCAAAGTTGCTTTCTATATAAAGCATGTTCGACAATCCCATATAGCCATAACTAAAGTATTAGCAGATCCAGGTCATGTGTAACTCTATTTATGATACATTGTAGGTGTATTTGTTCCCTTTCAAAGCTGCAGGAGTTCTATTTTTACAATATTATATTTGACCTACAAATACCCCAAAATCCTTCTCTTAGTGCACTCTGATAATAAACCAAATGAAATCAGTTTTGTGGTCATGAAACAATAGTCAGTCCTTTCCTACCTTGGAGGCCATATCTGGGCTCACAACAGCATTTAACATGAATTATTAATGATAAAAACATATAGGATAGAACACTATGTTATCTATGTTCCTTTATACAGCAGTACTGACCAAGGGAGGTGGCATTAGCCTACCCCATCCCCCTCATTGCCAGAGGGGAAAAACAGATGAGACAGCCAGGTACTCCTGCTGGGTTTGTGGAGTGTTGGCGGGAGGCGTGTTGGGGGGAGGCAGGTTGGCGGGAGGCAGGTTGGTGGGAGGCAGGTTGGAGGGAGGCAGATTGGGGGGAGGCAGGTTGGAGGGAGGCAGATTGGGGGGAGGCAGGTTGGCGGGGATCTAAGTTGTTGCCTTCCGGTCCTGATGATCACAAGAGTTCAGAAGGCCCCGATCTCTGTCCCCCAGGGCCTGTAAGGCTGATTTCCCAGGGCTGTGGAGGAGCCTGATGAATTGAGGGCTGCCGGGGACACTAGGGGAAAAGTAGTGAAGGAGAAGGCAGACAGGGAGGAGAGGAGGGGTGGTGGTTGGGAGAGCTTGGAGGCTGAGACTGACAGGGCCAGCCCCAGGGGTAGATTGTCATTGGGGGGCACCCTGAGTGCCTCTGAGGGGGCCGTCACGCTGAGTCTGGAGGTCACTGAGGTTTCAGTTGAACAGGGGGATGACATGGAGGAGGAGGAGGAGGAGATGGAGCAGGAGGAGGGTGGGCTGCTGGTACTGTGGGGGGCTAGTGTCCGTCCCTGGGGGAGTGGTAAGAGGGGGTGTGGCAGGTGGGCGGAGGGTGTCCTCAAAGCGGAGCCCCAGGCTAGTTGTCCAGGGTGTCCAGTCAATCCAGTGTGGATGTCTCTCTGAGAGGCGTAGTTGTTGAGGTGAGAGACCAGGCGTACGCGGAGTGGGTTGACACTGTTCCAGCCCTCCATGATGCTTAGGTAGCGGGCCGTCTCTGACAGACACTCCCTGAAGCCCAGGCTGCGGTAGTCCTTGGCCAGGGCGTGGGCTTCAAAATACCCTACCAGGAGAGGGAGGCAGAGGGTCAGGAGCAGGAACTACAACACACAGGAGTATACAGAGCACTACACAACTAGAGGAACGAAAGGACATGGAGACACTTGGTTCTAATTCTGTGTTGGAGCTTGGAGGATATGCCTATTTCCCGACAAATATGCAGAAGTTTTTCTAGAAGTTTCCCTATCACAACATGTTTTTTACAGGCTGTCATCATAAATCAAATCTTTGTATTGTTTTGGTATTGACTCACCTTGTCCGCTGGCAGCATGTACCATCTTCAAATGATCTACAGTAATCTGCAAAATTTCAGCTTTTTCCAATTTTGACGATCCCTGTGACAAAAATTCGATTAGATTGTGTTACGTGTAAAATAACAGTCCTAACCAACAGATGTAGAAAAGGCGGAAGTTGACTACTGAGATGAATATACTCTGAATCCAATAGGTCTGTATGGTATATACAGTTGTCTGTAGCCTTACCTGCTTCTCAAACGCACTTGGCACAAGTCTTCTGAGATCAGTCAGGCTGTTGTTGATTCGGTCACGTCGCCGTTTCTCAATAATCTGTGGATGAGAGCGAGGTGTAATTAGATGTTTGCGTCTCCGACAGCATATCAAGGTGATGGTGAACCTTAATAATGGAAATATATATGGAGTATAATTATGCAAGAGAAATGTAATACTCACTCCTCTGCGTCGTTTTCTGGCTTGAGTTTGAGTGGTTTTCGGGGGTGACATCAAGTCATGCGGAGAGTCAAGGTTTCTGAAATAATCAAAGTCATTTTCATTCAGTTTCAATAAAATATTGGTGACGATAGGCTTCAAGAGAGATACACTGTGTAGAGATGCGTGATTTAGATTAGACTACCACAAAAACAATTACACATTAGGCTTATATCAGAATGACAAATGAATTGATTTTCTCATTAAAAAAAATATTTCCTATTCTTCATAACTGAATTTTCAACATACACATTTTCGTCACCACTGTCCTTCTCCACTTCTATATTGTCATCAAGTTCGCTATCAGATGAACAGCTGTAATTGTGATTTCGTCTCATTTTGCTCCAGAATCCCAAGTAGCAATATTCAGTATAGATTGTCCCTCAATGTGATCTCCGCAAATCCTGTGAAAGCGACGTGTCCGCGCAACTGTTTAAAGTCAAGCCTTGTTCTCGGGGTATTATTTTCAGACCATGTAGCTTAAAATGAGAGGGGCGGGGAATAGGCGGGCTCTAAAAGTACTAAGCCTATTAAAATCAAGCTGACGTTTGAGTGACATGTTTTGTTGTTTTCGCTCAATGATGGCGGGGCTTCTCTGAATGCCAGTATGGGCGATACAAATATAATCCGTAGACTCCAAATGTAGGTCTACCATTAGTTAAAGATGCACTAAGCAGAAATCGCTCAGTGATTTCCTGGTCAAATTCGAATAGTTTGCTTAATTTCATTTTACGCAAAAAAAAACAAATGTTGTATTCTAATAGTTTGCCTAATGTCTGTTTACGTCAACAACAAAATGTTTTATTTTATTTCATAATTTTTTTGTACCCTTATTTTACAATGTAAATTTACTGAGAACAGGTTCTCATTTACAGCAATGACCTGGAAAATAGTTACAGGGAGAGGAGGGAGGGATGAAGGAGCCAATTGGAAATTTAAGAGAATGGAGGCATAGAAATAGCGCACATAGAACTGATCTAACACTTCTTAGACTTGCTTTCAACAAAAATGACATCTATAATTCCATTTTCTATGTGAATTTGGTCGAGTAGCCGAAACTGATACATATTGCATCTTTAAGACAACCCACAGAATATGTTTTCAATCACCATTCAATAAATAGTTTTAACCTCCTCAAGGATGTGTTCCAAATAGCACGCTATTCTCCATAAAATGCACTACTTTTGACCAGATCCCTATAGCCACTTGGGGCTCAAACCAAGACTCCCAGGAAGCCAGCCTGTCAGTCGGTCCTCAGCCCCCCTGTTGAGCTCCCAGTCAGGGGCCACAGGGACCATTAGCCCAAGAGCTCTCGCCTTCTTCACTGGTGTGTAAACAGGACTCATGGGCCATTAGGCAGAGTGTGTTGTTCATTGTATGCTGTCAGCTGTGTGGGTCAACAGCAGCATTGATCGGACTGGAGGCCCCAGTGGCTCTGGTTGCTTCAGTGGCCAAGCACTTCTAGGAAGTTCCCTGTTCTGAAGAGCAACCAGGTGAATTGACTGGCTCAAGGAGCCTGAATGGCACCCCTCACCCAGGAAACATTCAGCCAGTAATTGGAGAAAGAAAAGCATGACACTGACAGATCTTTACCAAGGAGCAAAACTAGATGTTTCTCCAGAGTTGAGTCAACAGTTGTCTGTCTCTGTTCTGTTCCCAGCAGCACCTTGGAGCAGGTCTCTGCCCTGTCTGTCTCTGTTCTGTTCCCAGCAGCACCTTGGAGCAGGTGTCTGCCCTGCCTGTCTCTGTTCTGTTCCCAGCAGCACCTTGGAGCAGGTCTCTGCCCTGCCTGTCTCTGTTCTGTTCCCAGCAGCACCTTAAAGCAGGTCTCTCCCCTGTCTGTCTCTGTTCTGTTCCCAGCAGCACCTTGGAGCCGGTCTCTGCCCTGTCTGTCTCTGTTCTGTTCCCAGCAGCACCTTGGAGCAGGTCTCTGCCCTGTCTGTCTCTGTTCTGTTCCCAGCAGCACCTTGGAGGAGAGCACCTGTTTCCCTGGCCTGTCCATCAGCTCAGTTGTTAACTTGTTGGCACTTGGAGTTGATTCCAAGGAGCAGCTGCACACACACACACACACACACACACACACACACACACACACACACACACACACACACACACACACACACACACACACACACACACACACACACACACACACACACACACACACACACACACACACACACACATCAAGTCCTGACCAACTGCAGCAAATACCTACATTTCCACACAGGCCAAGTTATAGAGCTTGACATGTGTGTGTAATGCAGTGGTGTAAAACAGTCATATCCCTTCCTGCGCCCCTGGACAGTCTCCCTGCTGTACAGTCCCCCTGCTGGACAGTCTCCCTGCTGGACAGTCTCCCTGCTGGACAGTCTCCCTGCTGTACAGTCTCCCTGCTGTACAGTCCCCCTGCTGGACAGTCTCCCTGCTGTACAGTCTCCCTGCTGTACAGTCTCCCTGCTGGACAGTCTCCCTGCTGGACAGTCTCCCTGCTGTACAGTCCCCCTGCTGTACAGTCTCCCTGCTGTACAGTCTCCGTGCTGTACAGTCCCCCTGCTGGACAGTCTCCCTGCTGTACAGTCCCCCTGCTGGACAGTCTCCCTGCTGTACAGTCCCCCTGCTGTACAGTCTCCCTGCTGGACAGTCTCCCTGCTGGACAGTCTCCCTGCTGTACAGTCCCCCTGCTGGACAGTCTCCCTGCTGGACAGTCTCCCTGCTGTACAGTCCCCCTGCTGGACAGTCTCCCTGCTGTACAGTCTCCCTGCTGGACAGTCTCCCTGCTGGACAGTCTCCCTGCTGTACAGTCCCCCTGCTGTACAGTCTCCCTGCTGTACAGTCTCCCTGCTGTACAGTCCCCCTGCTGGACAGTCTCCCTGCTGTACAGTCCCCCCGCTGGACAGTCTCCCTGCTGTACAGCCCCCCTGCTGTACAGTCTCCCTGCTGGACAGTCTCCCTGCTGGACAGTCTCCCTGCTGTACAGTCCCCCTGCTGGACAGTCTCCCTGCTGGACAGTCTCCCTGCTGGACACTCTCCCTGCTGTACAGTCTCCCTGCTGGACAGTCTCCCTGTTGTACAGTCTCCCTCCTGGACAGTCTCCCTGCTGGACAGTCTCCCTGCTGTACAGCCTCCCTGCTGTACAGTCTCCCTACTGTACAGTCTCCCTGCTGGACAGTCTCCCTGCTGTACAGTCTCCCTGCTGTACAGTCTCCCTGCTGGACAGTCTCCCTGCTGTACAGTCTCCCTGCTGGGCAGTCTCCCTGCTGTACAGTCTCCCTGCTGGACAGTCTCCCTGCTGTACAGTCTCCCTGCTGTACAGTCTCCCTGCTGGACAGTCTCCCTGCTGTACAGTCTCCCTGCTGTACAGCCTCCCTGCTGTACAGTCTCCCTGCTGTACAGTCTCCCTGCTGTACAGTCTCCCTGCTGGACAGCCTCCCTGCTGTACAGTCTCCCTGCTGTACAGTCTCCCTGCTAGACTGTCTCCCTGCTGTACAGTCTCCCTGCTGGACAGTCTCCCTGCTGTACAGTCTCCCTGCTGTACAGTCTCCCTGCTGGACAGTCTCCCTGCTGGACAGTCTCCCTGCTGTACAGTCCCCCTGCTGGACAGTCTCCCTGCTGGACAGTCTCCCTGCTGGACAGTCTCCCTGCTGTACAGTCTCCCTGCTGTACAGTCTCCCTGCTGGACAGTCTCCCTGCTGGACAGTCTCCCTGCTGTACAGTCTCCCTGCTGGACAGTCTCCCTGCTGGACATTCTCCCTGCTGGACATTCTCCCTGCTGGACTGTC